>NC_141162.1:100120397-100317897 GCF_053477565.2 Lygodium microphyllum | reverse complement strand
GAGAGAGAGAGAGATTCTTTTGGAAAATATTTAACGAATTTGGCTTTAAAAGAGGTCCCAAATGGAAACATGAAGTGTTTATACAAAAAAATAATGAATCTTTGTTAGTGAAAGTCCACCACGACAAGAATGAGAAAAGTTGGAGTCTGTTTGTGGACATATAGCAGCAGGACACATGGGATGCTTGGTGCATTAACAATCTTCTATATGTTCAACTAGCAACCCAATGGAAGTTAGTGGATTGTGTCTTCTTTACCACTTAGTAGAATGGCATTATTAAACGTCAAAATCACACCATTGTGAAAATGGCAAGGTGCATGCTTAAGGGCAAGGGATTGTCTAACCAATTTTGGGCAGAAGCTATTAATACTATAGTCTACATTCTCAATGGAGTTACACAAAGGCTCTTAAGGGAAAAACTCCGTATGAGGCCTATTCTAGTAAGAGACCATCTATCTCACATTTGGATGTGAATGTTATATACATGTTTCAAAGAATAAGAGAAACAAGTTAAATCCAAAAAGCACAAAACATATCTTTGTGGATTATTATGATGAGCAAAAGACTTACAAATTGTATGACCAAGAGGCAAATAAGATCATAGCCTATTGTGATATAGTATTCAAGGAGTAGCCACATATAGTGGAGGAGGAGAATATAAGTTCTTCCACTTTATCATCTAATGAAATAGTAGTCCACTATGAGCCTATTCCAAGAGTTGTCCCCACTCTCAAGGAGAAGGAAGCATTGTCTTTGGATGACGAGGACAAAGTTTAACAACCTGCAATCACACCACCAAAAAAGCCATTTTCGCAATTATGGGTGAAGCAACTCTATGATTGCAATAATCCTATGCCTACCACAACTGAGGAAAAGGCAGATGGACCAAGGAGGTCATTGAGAATAGACGAGCAAAGAAAGACTTCTGCTCACATAGTCAATATGGCCTTGATGGCTGAGATTATGCAAGAAGAAAAGGAGCTAGCAAACTTGGAAGAAGCACTTGTTGATCCATCATGGAGAGAAACTATGCAAGCTGAGTATGAAAACATCGTGAAGAATGACACTTGGGAGCTAGTGGATTAGCCAAAATAGAGGAAGATTATTGGTAGTAAGTGGGTTTTGGAAGGTAAAGTACAAGGCCGATTGCAGCTTAGAAAAGTACAAAGATAGATTAGTTGCACAACGATTTTCATAGGTTGAAGATTTTGTTTTTGTAGGCTGAAGATTTGATTTTCAAGAATCATTTGCTTCAACTGCTAGAATGATTGCTATTCACACAGTACTTGCAGTGGTGGCTGCTCATAAGAAGTGGCCAAATTACCAAATGGATGCCAAATCAATGTTTTTGAATGGTGACCTCAAGGAGAAGGTGTATGTGGCTCAAGTAGCACCAGGATTTGAGGCTCCACATTTTGAGAACAAAGTTTGTAAGCTGAAGAAGGTATTATATGGGCTAAAACAAGCCCTTAGAGCATGCTACCAGCGTATAGATAAAATATTTCTAGGTTTGAATGTCAAAAGATATGCCTTAGATGCTAACTTGTATATTTATATAGATAGTGAAAAGTGTGTAGTGATTATCATATATGTAAATGACCCTTAGGGAAGTTACTATATGTATATCCTCTACATCACGTGTGTTCAAGGCCTATTTATAAATATCCTTATCTACTATGATTTTTTTTTGAATAAAACATAACCCTTTTCTATTCAATCTATAAATAACCCCTTTATATTATACCCTTTTGTATGTAAAAAATGTATAAAAATGGTATTTTAATAATACCTTATTTTTAACCCATGTGATGCACACATAAATTCATGAGTAACTTACCCCAGAAATGACCTTCTTATTATAGGTGACTATGAAGATATAATCCATCAAACTCAAAAGGCTTTGAGCTTTGAGTTTGAAATGACAGACTTTGGCTAGTTGCACTTTTATTTGGGGATTGAAGTTTTCCTGGAAAAATCTTGATCTCTCAAAAGAAATATGCATAGAAGATCTCAAAAGCATTTGGCATGATCGAGTATAAGGAGATAGCTACACTTATGGAGGTCAATGTGAATTTATCCATTAAGGATACATCATCAGTTATTGCAGACATTGGGAGGTACAAGAGGTTGGCTGATAGCCTCATCTACTTGTGTAACACCAAGTCAAATATTAGTTTTGTTGTTGGTGTTTTGAGAAGGTTCTCAAACAAACCATAAGAGAGTTAATGGGATACATGTGCTTAGATACTGAAGGGAACTCTTGACTATGGTATCACATATAGTTCTAAAAGTGATCTTATGGGAAAGAATGACTCAGATTTGGCAAGTGATGTGATTCCAAGAAATCAATTTTTGGATATTATTTCTCCTTAGATTTAAGAATATTCTCTTAGATCAATAGTAAGCAACCAATTATGTCATTGTCTTCTACCAAAGTAGTAGAGGACAAGATAGCTTGCTTTGCTACATGTGAAGCAGTATGGTTAAGGAGGATCCTATGGCATATGTGAGTACAAGATGAAGATCTAAAAGTACTAAGATGTGACAATTAGAGCTGCATCGCCATGACCAAAAATCCATTTTTTCATACACGCACCAAACATATTGAGACTAGTATTACTATGTACATGACTTAATTGAGGATGTGATAGTAGAGCTGGTCTACTGTCCCCAACAGAGGAGAATGGAGCAAATATCTTCACTAAAGCTCTTACAAAGGATCTCCTTTGAATTCATCATCATAGTCTTGGCATTGGACCAATAATGTAGTTCTAGGTAGACATTGAGGGGGATGTTAGATATGATCAATGCCCCATCCTCATAAGTTACCACCAATGATCCATGGTGCTCTAAGTTGTAAGGCCCCCATTATGAGGAGAAGAAATGTGTGAGCACAAACATTGGGTGGGTCCTAACTTGTATGTCAGATGAGGTCTATGTGACCAAATGGCAAAAAGGTGATCTTTGTGGATTTAGCCTTTGGGTTAGATAGAGTAGTTATGCTAGTAGCAACCGAGGCACAATGTATAGAGTTGTGGGATATGGGGGTTATTAGGGGGCCCTATTTTGGGGTCCCAAGGCCATAGAAGCGGCCCTTAGCTGGGGGTCTTAGGGGAGCCAATAGTCCCCCCTGATGGGGGTTCAGGGGAGCCCCCATGGCTTGACAATAAATGAAATATCCCTTATAATATTCCTTGGCCAACTAGGTAAGGTTCATAATATGGTCGGACATGCTGACTAAACTACCTTCTTGGGCTATAAAAGGATAGTCATTTAGCATGGTCTAGCTAGGTTTTAGTCTCAAGAGAACACTCAATTGACTCATGCATTGGAGGGTTCCTTGCAAAGTTTTGAGTGCTTGCATCCTTCCTTGGCATTATTCTTAGTTGTATTGGTTGCTATTCAATTTCTACTCCATGCATATTCCTTGCTTGGTAAGGTGAGAAGTTACTCGAGACCATAAAGGACTAGCCCTCCCATGCTTGGCTACCACACATGCATCCCCAACCAACATTCTTGGGTTTCATTCGAGGGAAATGGCTAGGTACTTCCTCCTTGTGGTGTTGGTGTGGCACTTCTAGGACCGAAGGATGGTTAATAGGAAAACACTTTGAGCGAGTGAAATTGGCTACGAGGCCTCGTGCTTTTACAAAGAACCCATGATGTCAGTGAAAAGACTAGGGACGTTGGTGCATTGATCTAGCAAGGAAGACTCACTGACATCATGGGTCACACTAGCAAGTATTGAGTAACCTACGTTTGAGCATGCACTCAACAAGTCAAAAGGAGAAGGAATATGTTATATGACAACAAGGAAGTGGCATATCAATATGATAGTTAGTGATGATAGACACATGGACAAATCTTCCCTAGAAACTATATAAGCAAATGCCCAAAGTCCCACTCTCAAATATGGGGTTAAGATTTAGCCACTTCGTCAAATCTTTACTCCTTATTTGAAAGTGGAACTTGGGAGATTCCTAAATTCTCTAATATGATATTTGTGTGTTTTCTACTTCTTGCTCAAATTATGTCTGTTGTGCTGTACAATGTCAATGAAAAGACTCTTAGGGGAGGAAAGGGTGGTGCCATAGGAGGAATTTGAGAGGGAGGAAACTAAGCATAGAAATAATATTCAAAGGATATAACTTTCTTTTGATGGTTATATTTGAAATTAGTTCTTAGGTAGTATCGTACTTATTTTTTCTTATAGGGAAATCAGAAAGAGAGAAGGAATAGGGGAAAGATAGAGATTGGAGAAGGGTAATGCTTCTCAAGAGTGGAGGAAAGGATGCCTGAGGATATAAGTTGGTGAGATTGAAGAGGAGAAGTGTGTGCCATATTTTGATGACTACCAAGACTAGACCATCTCGCTTTCTTTTTCTCCATTCCTTTTATGCTTCAAAGAAGATGGTGATGTGATCAAGAAAGAGGGGGAAAGGGAAGGGGAGATTTGGGTAGAGTGGAGTTAGAGCATGATTGGCATCGCATAGAGAAGGACTAGCAGATCAAGAAAGTGGAAGAATGTGCATGTCCTTGGCTAGTGTTTCTTCTACTCTTCATCTTCTTCTTTGTTTATTCCCAATCACCATCTTCATATTTTTTTCTCAACATTTCTTCTTATGCAAGAAAGAATGCCATAGAAGAACAATGAATCATGTGATGAATGAAGTCTATATGATCAATTCTATTTTAAATTGAGTAGATATTTGTGTTTTATTATTTGTTAATGCATAATAATGAAGATATGTCGAAGATAAATCCACGGGAGATTCCTTTTATGATGCTACATAGAGTTGTTTATGTTATTCTTGTTGTTTCTCTTGTTTGGCAATATAAATTCATGAACATGTTGCTTATTAATGATGCAAGTTAGACGTTCTTACAATATTTTCCTTATTTCCTTGGTGTTCTGTGGAGAGATCCATGTTTTGGTGTTCAAACATGGAAAATTTCCATCAACAAGAATCCAACAAGGCTAAAAATGAAAATAGTGGTGCTATCGAAGAGGAAGAAAATCAATGGAAGAGTGCAAAGTTCTTGCTACCCTTGAAGAGTTGAAATTTTTAATTGCCAAAGACACTTTTTACAAGAATTTCATCTCTTAATGGTGGAAACACATCACTATCTTGATGTAAACTCTCTATTTGACAAACTATTCCCATTGTCTTCTAAAGCTAGATAGAGTTGTATCATTCTAGCTAACCATCTTCTAGAAAATTGAAGAAGAAAAAATGAAGAGAATGATAATCATTGAAGAGTTTCCACACATTATCAATTGGAAGATTGTGAAGAAACTCAAAGAGTCATGGTCAATGGAAGTCCATAAGAATAAGAAGAAAAGAGATGGGACTTGTTCGTGGATACACAACAACAAGACACATGGGATGCCTGGTGCACTGACAATCTTCTCTTTGTCCAATTGGCAACCCAATAGAAACTAGTAGAGTGTTCTTGATAATCTATGTCATTGAAACCCTTTGAAGTTGGTACTTACCAAAATGGTGGCACTATGGCAATTTTCAAAAGAATGAATTTTGATACCTTTGGAGTAGAATACCTTCCCTTCTATAATGGCATGAAAGTAGAGTTCAGAGACTCTAAAAAGAAATAAGTGAAAGAAATGTTAGCAAGAAATCTTTCAGAGACTAAATCCCCTTGGTTTCCCTTCTATGGAGCAGCAACAAACTGGGTGGAGCCAACTCCTTGATGAATGATGTGATAAAGAGGCAAGCACTATAATAAATCCAGAAGTACATGAGAAGATAGAAGATAAAACTCAAAGCTAAGAATGAGTTAGTAGGAGAAGCCTTCTTAAATGCCCTTGCAACACTCTTCATAGAAGTCCCAATGGTGAATCAAGGCTCACTTTCCAACCAAATCCATCCTGGAAATATTGATGATAAGCTAATGAATATAGTCGTGTTGCCAATTTTCAAGGGAGAATATAATAGAGACCCCAATCTTCATGTAGTCGAGTTTAAGGTAGGTTGTGTGCCCAACAACGTAAAAGCCCAAAGCATAGGTTTGCAATATTTCTCACCACTTTCAAAGGCACATTGTTTCAATGGTGTGATGGATAAGTAACAAGAACTTTTGACACATGAGATGAGAACTGAAGAGCTTGCCTTTCTCACCAAATTTAGGTGTGAAGATTTTAAAGAGCAGATGTAGGAGGAGTTCATGAATTTGAGCCAGTCCTCTCGAGAACAAGTGGAAGCATATGTTACTAGAATGGAATCCATACTAAAGATATGGATCAACCATAACTTGGATGAAGGCATCCAAAAGGGAGTCTTTCTTAGAGGCCTACAACCAAAAGTTTGCAAGTTTTTGGAATTGAGAAGACTAGCTTATCTTACAAGATGTAGTGAAAGGTACAAGACTATGTAATGAAGTTGAAATAAGACTATCTATGACCTCAAGAAGAGGACCCCTACCTCCTCTAGTGTCATAAATTATGTATCCACCAAATTTAGTCCCTGTTAAAATACGCGAGATCTAGAGCATGGCTATGGCAGCTTGTAAGCATAGACTAAACTCATGATGACATTGACTGAAAACCACAACTCTTATACAAGTGAATTAGGTTCCAAGATGGAAGCTTGGACTCATAAACACAATCTTGTGTAGGATTGACAAGTACAAGACTGACACTAACTGATAAAGAAAAGCATCATCATGATTCATTCATCTATCAAAAGTGGTAGTCAAGTACAATGCTTTATAGTTGTTGGATGGGTACAGTTTTCCCTTTCTGTGCATATGGGATTTCTACAGCCTACATGTCTTCATCCCAAACTGCCTCATACAAAGAGGCTACATTAGGTGTGATTGCTAATATCTCAACACTCCTCCTCAATCACAACTAGAAAGTACAAAGTGTGTAGAGGCTTTAGTGAAAGTAACACCTGCAAAGTGTGGGCACACCATAAACATGGCAAAACACTAGAGGCTGTCTCGCAGAAAAGGCTAAGTGTGGGTACCACAAACATGATGGACATCCAGAGGCTATAGCAGGGGCCTTACAGAGGTTGTAGTACAAGGCTACATGAGGAGTTTTACAAGCTTATGATAAAGACATTTGGGCTAGACATTACAAGGCTAAAAAAGTCAGTAAAAAATAGGACCAAGGACTGTGAGGCCCTTGCGGTTTTTAGCATTTCTTTTGACATAGATCTTCGATTCATTGCAATTCTTCTTGTCTAGCTTCGTGTACTTGTACTTCACTTTTTTTTCCACTTCAAAGTCTTCATGATTTTTCTGCTTCTTCTTCTTATTCTTGTTATTTTGGTCCTCTTGATCTGCTTCTTCATTGACTTTGCTTGCAATAGTTGCATCAGTCTTTATGTCCATGTCCCCCTCAAGCAATTGTATCATTGTCTTTGAGATAGCAGAAATGTCTTCAAAATCTTCAAATAAATTCATCAATTGCTCTTCAAAACAAGCAAATCCATCCATCCCTACAAGCGGAATAAACAAGTCTTCCATGTAGTTGAATTGAGCAACAAGAGTAATGTTGCTCTTCATGAAAAGAATTTTCATAAAAAACTTGATTTTGGTCATTCCCATGATGGAAATAAACTTCAAATGACTGAGAATAATCAGCAATGATTTGATCTTTGTATGTGTCAAAAGACACAAGCAATGGCAGTGAGTATCAAAAGATACTAGTTTGAAATTTGATATTTGTTGCTTGAGTTTGACTTGATGATTTTAGAAAATTCCCCTCCTTGTTGATTTGATGGTTGAATAATTGCTGAAAACTTTAGATTAGAGTGGCCTTGGCTTGGTTTAAGTGGCAGGAGAGAGAAAATGAAGGAAAAATGAGATTGAAGGTAAGTGGCTATGGCTATCCTGGCAAAATAGGGACCAACAACTGGTAAATGAGCTCCTACGAGCTCCACAGGTTGAATCTACTCAAACCCTTTAAGATCAAGGACCCTCACTAATGGGTCTAACTTCCCCTAAGAGAGTTTGTACTCATTTTGCCCGAGTTGAGAGATTTAAGCCTTCAAAGTGGTCACTGTCAAATCTGCACCTAGATTTGGAAAAATGCAAATGTCGGGCACGGTCTGTATCAATCTCCTTGATTTTTGTGGCAAAAAGTTGCGCCTTGACCTGAAGAAGAACTCTCAAGAAGAAATATTGAAGAAATATGGCCGGATTGATGAGATATGGCTGCTCCAATAGAGGTAGGTAGGTGTTGTCCACAGACACAGTTATGGGAGCGACTCTGAAAAGAGGCAATGCTGAAGCTATAATTGCCCAATATCAATGATTGAGGTGCCAGCAAGGAGCTGTGGAAGTAGATTAACACTTCTCAAAAAGGAAGTTTAGAGAGATTTGGCGTGTGGAGAGAGATATGAAAGCTTAAAGCTGATAGGGTGCTGCTGGATATGGCTGCCATGGAAGCTTCATTGAAGGTAGGAATGCAAATGAAGTTGGAGATATGGTCCAGTACTCAAATTGAGCTGAGCAGAGATGGAAAGGAGCTAAGAGGAGTGAAAGAAGAGTTGGGCCATTCTTAGCTGAGCTCTGATACCATGTTAAAATGCACGGGATCTAGAGCATGGCTATGGCGGCTTGTAAGCATAGACTAAACTCATGATGACATTGAACTGAAGACCACAACGGTTACACAAGTGAATTAGGTTCCAAGATGGAAGCTTGGACTCATAAAAACAATCTTGTGTAGGACTAATAAGTACAAAACTGACACTAACTGATAAAGAAAAGCATCATCATGTATTCAGCCATGTTTCAAAAGTGGTAGTCAAGTACAATGCTTTATAGTTGTTGGATGGGTACAGTTTTCCCTTTCTGTGCATATGGGATTCCTGCAACTTGCATGTCTTCATTCCAAATTGCCTCATATAAAGAGGCTACATTAGGTGTGATTGCTAATATCTCAACAGTCCCAGGGATCATTCCCTATCCCTACCCATCGATGCCGACAATTTCGCAAATGATAGTCCAACCACCATAATAATGGCCCCAAATAGTTTCCCCAATTGCTAGTGGAACCCTACCAACTGAAATTAGTAGCCAATAGTCCAAATAGGAGCTTTAAGCAAGAATCAAAATAGAGGCCCCTCTCCATCAACCTAACTATTCTATATAGTGATTATAGAGACACCTCAAAATCCTACTACAAGTGCTCTAAGAGGAGAATATTTGAAGGACTAATTGTCCAATTTAGTTGCAAACATCAAGAAGGAGCTAATGGATGTTATTACAAAATAGTTTTAGACACTAAAAGTGAATACTGCTAGCCTATAAAACATTGCATGAGAAAGAATACATGTCATGCAATTAAATACTTTGTGTGGAAAGTGCCATCAAGTGGGACATTTAGTCACTAAAGGTACCCAAAATTCAACCATCCTTGGAACCTTCTATTTTTACTACCTAAGAAAGAATCACACAAAGGACATATGCTCTATAGATGCATGACAAAAGGAAGAGAGATGAATAAGAAAAGTTTAACTTGATGGAAACCAAGATGATAACCCGAGACATTGGACCAAATCCTAGAGAGTTTGGTTCTAACTTTGGTCCAAGGAGGTTCCTCTCCCAAAGTTAGAAAGGAAGATAGTTAGGTGGATAGACAAAGATTTGAAGTGAAATATTATAGATGTGGAAAGAAGGGTCAAATCTCCCCAGACTATCCAAATCCTCGAAGATCCATGGATTGTAAATTCCTCTATAGCTTATACAAAGGAGAAGGCCACACTACTAAAGATTGTCCTAATCCATGCCCTATCAAGGGTAATGCTATTGGTGACCTATAGAAGAATCAAGAGCCTGCCTCCAATAGAGTAGAATTAGAAGTAGCAGCAATAATGTGAGCCAATAAAAAAGAACCTCCAGTTCTAAAAGAAAATGTTCCACCTACAAAAGCTGTCAAGCTCAAGCTCAAGCTCCCAACAGAGCCACATGGCAACATAGTATAGAGGAAAATACATTATAGAGAACTCTAGTACCACAAAAGGATACAAAGACAATCCAAGACATAGGATCAGAGGTCCAAGATATAAAAAATGTGGTGATGCAACCACTGATCAAAGAAATAAGACAAATCAAAGTGGATGTTGCCCCATTTCTTTGCTGGCTAGAGAAGCCAGTTGATCCTATAAAACAGTATGACTTAGTGAAATACCTAGATACCTTTTGTTCTAATTTGACATTTCGAAAATTATTGATGCTATCTCTGAGTTGCAAAAAGAGATTCAAAATCATTCTTACGTGAAGATGTGTTCTAAGGATTTTCCACTCTGCAACTACTATCAAAATCAATAAGATCCCAGATCTTATGAAAGAAGTAGATGTAGCCAATGCCTTCCTCGACCCTCACACTCCAAAGACTGGTTGACATACTTAGAGATGAAACCAAAATCTTATGGAACCTCTTATCCCTTGTTCTTGGAAAGACCATGGTTTTTTGAAGCACAACCAAGGACGATTAGTTCAAAGGAACCCTAACCCTAGGCTAGGGACCCAACAAAGTGTTGGTAAAGCTCTATGGTTCACAAAGAAGACATGGATCCATCTCCATAGAAATCTCATCTAACTCTTTTAAACAAAGCAACAGATGAAACATCAATCAAAGAAGACTCTGTCAAGAAAATTTTTCCAAAGAAACTTGAAGCATAATCCCTAACAGTGGGCATTATAAGCCATCTTGTGAAAAATGAAAATCAACTCTAACAGTGAGATAGAAGTATGGGTGTACTATCTCCCTATTACATGACCACAGTAGAGCTGAAAGGTAGAAGTGAAAGTTGAAACGAAAAGCACATTCTTCTCTTATAGAGTCCCCCCCTACAAAAGTAGAGACAAATCTTGAAGAGGAAGATGATGAAAGTGAGGATCAAGATTCTAATAGTGAGGAGGTCCAATCAAAAGAGAATACACATGAAACTAAAGTTCTAGAGGCCTCAAGAGTTGAAGATCCCATACTATTAGATGGAATGATGCAACCCTTCGGGTTGTTTAATGGTCCAAAAAACATGCAAAGGACATGTAGAAAAGGGATCAAGAAAAAGAAGATTTCATTTATTAGTGGCCATTATCGCCCGAATCCACCCTTTCCAGGGAAAGATGATGATGATGCACTATGCCAACAAATGTCATGGGGTCACAATAGAAGAGAAATTAGATGATGCACTATTGAGACCCCATGCCAACAAATATCATGGGGTCACAATAGAAGAGAAATTAGATGAGTCATTGTTATGTGACCTTCCTAGATGCATCCTCAAAAGATGAGTTCTCAAGTCAAGAGGCAAGTCCCACAACCCAAATCAAAGATAGCCATCATCAAGAAGGATCCAAAGAGGAATAGCCGAAAGTAGAGAAAGATGGTTCTAGTGGAGTATCAAAGGAACAAGCTACTTCCTTGAAGGAATCAAACTTGTATCCAAAAGAAATCCATGGGAGCTTCATCGGAGTGGTGGAAGGTGCAAATTATTTGATATTTATTGATGCAGATGGCAGAAAATGATATTTAAAAGTGGGCAGCAATGTTCTAGAAGAGGAGCTATTGTGTGAGGTGCCTCCTCTAACAACAGGCCCAGAGGAGTCCTCTTAGTAGTTGATTGAAATGCATTCCCATGCACATCACCATCCCGTCTCCCTGTGGGAAACCTTGGACTTAGTTGAACATGGGAATATTAGGGGCAAGTCACCCCTAACAACAATCTAATACCCACCTAAGAAAGACCACTTTGTAATCAATCAAAGGTAAGAGTGAGGTTAGCACCACACTTGGTTCAAAGAGAGTGAGAGACGGGGGAGAGTTAACTTGATCCCCCTACCCATAAGGTAAAATCTCAGCTCCAGCCCCCTAAAATGGTGTTAAACCTGGTAACTAATCCTAATGGTATTGGGAGGGTCACGATTTAATCAGCTCTATCTAGTGTTGACCGACTTATTGGGTCCACCCAGCCATAGGTGTCCAATCATAAGGATCGAAGCCTCCCACTTTTCTCGATGGGGTTTGCTTAGTTTTCTAATTAACAAAGCATACTACCACACTATTTGGACATATAAAATCAACTTCTTTTTATTAATCCTTTAAATTGGGTTCATTAAACTCAATTTTTAGCACATAACAAACAATTCAAAAATTAGATACTTTATTTCATCATCACTCCGCAGAGTGATACAAAATAAACTTTTCGTAGAAAGACACCGTCTAGCCTAGAATAGGACCTTCCAATCCCTCGGGATAGGGCTGTATGTGATTACACTCCATCTGCGGTCAACAGGGAATTCACTAGCTCAGAGCCCCTCTAAGCTTTCCTGAGTCTTTGGAGTCATCCTACAAAATAGGAGCACTTACCACTTGGCCCTTTTCCCTCTCAGGTGCTCAAGTGATCAAAAACCAAAAACACCTACCTCCCTCGGGAGCGTAGGACCCCCACCTGTAGGTGAGTTTTTCCACACTCCGCAAGGTGTTAGGGAGCATTGGGTTGGGGATCCCAATGTCCCAAACCACCACAATCCACAACTCGTCCAGCTGTACAAGCTCGGAATCATAAGGGCCATAACTCATCATTCACAAATCCAAAGGCAGTCATAATCGTAAAAATTTTTAAAGATAGTTGTTGTCAATGTGTACGATGCATAGAATCTATCCCCTTCATCAATTTCCTTGTTCCTTCCTAAAAAGCATTTGATAATACTAACATGCTTTTACAAGTTTAACTAAGTTCTAACTAATTGTGATCCTTTTCTTATATACTAACTTGATTATCTCCGTTCGGCCATCCGTCATGATTATGGTTTATGGCCGCAACCTTGGTTTGTTGTGGAATAACCTATCCTTTGGGTTGAATGGATTCAGGGTTAACTTCTATTTGTGCTTTGGCAATGACCACATTCTCACACTGGGGAGCTCTTTGAGCATGACCTCGCTCAACATCTCGATGTCTCTTGGAAGCCATGGAAGAAGCTTGATGGATTTAGGTAGCACTTCTGTGTAGGAGAGAGAGAGAGAGAGAGAGAGAGAGAGAGAGAGAGAGACTCGGTTGATTGCAATAAAACTTTATCGCATCCACAGCATAGAGACTTCTACACTGGTTTATTGTGTGTTTGTTCCTGACGTGATGCTCTACCCCTGTTTATATAGTAATGGGGGGAGGTAAAGAGAGGATGATTGCTTTTTAGCATTTTTGATGATGTCATTGATGATGAAGAGATAACAATTTCTTTTAGCATTTTTGACGATGCCATTGATGACGTTAGGGGGGGGGCTCTGTTTTTGTAGCGTGAAGATAAAAATTGACAAATACATGGGTGAGGATGCATTGCGGGTTTGTTGATTGAGGTATATCTAGATGACTTTTGTGTCTTTAGTCCACTCTACACGCATTGGGGACACTTGGAGTAGTGCTTTGATTGATGCCAATAGTATGAAATTTCCCTCAACATTGACCCTGAAAAATTCACCATTTGAGTCCCCTTGTTTGGGAGTTGTGTTAGGCCGTATTGTCTTTGCACAAGGGATAGCAATAGACCTAGTGAAGATTGAGAAGATTTCAGTCATGATAGCACTAACTAATCTTAAACAACTTAGAGGATTTCAGTCATGATAGCACTAACTAATCTTAAACAACTTAGAGGATTTCAGTCATGATAGCACTAACTAATCTTAAACAACTTAGAGGATTTATTGTCCATGTGGGTTACTACATATGGTTCATTACACATTTTGCTACTAAGGCATCCCCCTTGCACAAGCTCCTGATGACGAGAAAAGATGAAAAGTTCATTTGGAAAAATAATTGCGAAGAAGCTTTCAACACCCTGAAGCACTACTTAATCAAAGAAACTACATTGCAACCTCTTGATTGGATGAAGAAGTTTTATGTGCACACTGATGCATCGATTAAAGAGATAGGTACAATTATTTGTTATAAAGGTGCCTCAAAGCTGGTCAGACCCATTTACTATGCAAGTCAAAAAGTCACTGATAGCGAGAAAATCCCTACAATGATAGAGCTTGAGTGCTTAGCAATGGTGTTTTCCCTAGAGAAGTTTTTGCATTACCTTCTATCAACACGTTTTAAATTTTATGTGGGTTATGAGGCTCTTTCCTTGATGGATAAGGTTAACGTGAAAGGAT
Source organism: Lygodium microphyllum (assembly GCF_053477565.2). Taxonomy (NCBI): domain Eukaryota; kingdom Viridiplantae; phylum Streptophyta; class Polypodiopsida; order Schizaeales; family Lygodiaceae; genus Lygodium; species Lygodium microphyllum. Next base: position 100,303,766 of record NC_141162.1, on the reverse strand, counting down.
GAATCAATGAGGTGGCTCTTTCTGTTCCAAGAGTTTGATTTTGAAGTGTTCACTAAATCTAGTCATTTCCATGTCTTAACCAATCATCTACCACAAATTCCTTAGTTGAAGAGGACGAGCAAGATGATCTATATCTCCCTAACACTGCTCTATTTTTAGTGGAGACTATGACCCTATGGTATGCAAGCATTGCCAACCTCTTGGCCACATAGCAATATCCTCTTGGCATCTCTAGTTGAGAGAGGAAGAAGCTTCTATTAGACTCAACCTCCTACACTTGCCATGCACTGCATTGTATAAGAAAGGCAAAGATGAAGTGCTATAGAGATCTATTGCAAGAGCTGAGGCTAGAATCATCCTGAAAGCTTGTCATGACAAGCAATGTGGTATACACTTTGTGGAAGAAGCCACAAATAGGAAAGCTCTACTCGTAGGATACTGGTGGCTGACCCTCCACAAAGATGGCTATGATTATTATAAGAATTGTGACATCTACCGAATGGAAAATCCTACCAAAACCAATGCCATGCCACTACAACCAATCCTTCTCTCAAAGCCATTTGAGAAGTGGAGTATCAACTTCTGAGACCAATGGATCCTCCAACCAGAAGGACGAAGAATAAATACATCCTAATTTCTGTATGACTATGTGGCAAAATGGAGTAAAGCCAAAGCTTAAGTGAGATGACGGCAACAACATGGCCCTATTCTTGTATGACAAAAATTATCACCCACTTTGGCAATCCCTTAGAGTTGGTAAGTGATTGTACTACTCACTTTCTAAATAAGATCATAAAAGAGGTGATAAATATTTGCAAGATCTGCTATTGTAAGTCCACAACTTGCTACCCTAGAGACAACGGCAAATTGAAGTCAAAAACCACATCCTCTACTCAATCTTGACAAGGACAATTGCTACTCATCATCCTAATTATGAAAATCAACTTAAAGATGCCCTTTGGGTTTATAAAACCTCCCATAAGGCCACAATAAGATAGACATACTTCCAAATAGTCTTTGGCCAGAAGTAGTCTTTCTCATCAAGATAGAATTGCCTTCCTCTTCTAACACGCTATTAAGAAGCAGCTTTGCAAGGATGAAGATCCTTGCAATGCCATTTTCTACACTTGGAATATTTGGATGAGATTTGAAGAATGGCCTTATAGTGGATAGAAGCCATGTAGGATCGACACAAAGTTTACCATGACACCTTCGTCAAACTCAAGGAATTCAAGGAACTTGATTTTATACTTGCACATGATTTGCACTTTGACAAGTTTTCTAGAAAGCTCCAATAGTATTGGATGGGCATCTACAAGGTACTTATTATCAACCCTAAATGGCTCTATGTAGATACAAGCTATAGACACCTTTGATGATCCGTTCCTAATTAATGGCTACCACTTGAAGAAGTATTGCCCTCCCTAGGAATCTTGAGAATCATAGACAATAGCTCCTATCTCCCTTTGGCATTGGTCATTTAATGTTTCTTGTGTTGCTACTGATAGTCATCATTTTGATTATATTAATGAGGAGGATGCTTTCTTCCATCTCTTCTCTTCTAACTTCCACCCTTGTTCTATTTCCTTTCCTTTCAATCCAATAGATGTTGGCTCTAAAAAATGATATGCCTGTCTATATATATATATATATATATATGCTATGAAAAAAATGGTGACAACACCCTAGGGAGTAGGGAGAAAAAGGAAAAATGAGAGGAAAAATTTAAATAAAAAGAGAATAAAAAAAAAGAACTATTATGGGAGAAAAGGAAGAAAAACATTGTCATAACAAGGCACGCTCCAAGAAAAGGTGGAAAACAAAATTGGGTGAGAAGTTGGCTATGAAAAATATGGCGAAACTAGATCAGTTGAATCTTTTGAGAATCTTTCCAAGGTACAATTCCAAAGCCACCTCCCTTGGTACATTGTATCCCTATGACTCCAAAGAATATCTAACTTCTACAATTGACAAAAGATCTTCATCCAAATCCAAGTTCCCAATCTATCGGCTATCTCCCTAGGTACGCCTCTTGATCAACAGATATTGTTTGATATCATCAATAAGCCAAAGATAATCTTCATTGAAAACTCATGAGTGATGTGATCTTTCATCCTAACAAGATGGGGATGTGACTATGGGACTCCCTCTATATTTATTAATAGAGTGTGAGACAAAGGGTGGGGTGACTAATCGGTCCTTTTCTTTCAATTCAAATGAGAGGTGAGTTGTGTGATATGAAGCATTGCATGTATGGGTTGGGCCCCTCAATGCACAACCCATGATATATTCTATGCATGGCACTATAATACTCTCTAGCCTTCCTTCTCGCACAGTATTCTAGCACAAGGTGGAATACATTGTTGTACCATCAACTTGCATAAGATATAAAAAATCCACATAAGGAGTATTACATCATTGGGTTTTAGGAATTGAGTTGTCCTCTTGTATTTATCAATAGAGCATGAAACAAAGGGGAGGTAAAGCATGGCTAATATTTTCTTCAATAAACTAAGAGGTGATGTTATGACGATTGGCTATCAGGTACGTTCTCATTTCCCTATACACACACAAGACAAGTCTCTACAACCACAACATGACACGTCACTCTATTCTATGCACTGCGCTATAAGGCTCCTTGACCTTTCTTCTCACACCTATGTTAGTTGTCAGGATGCACTGATGCACCATCAATTGTGCTTGTTGGCACACTTTCCCTCTATGCTTTCCCTCTTATGAAAGTATAAACCACATGTAAGATGTGGGTTCTCTTAATTCCTCATCAAGTGATGTGAGCATTTGGGTTGAGAGACTGATCTAACATGTTCAACCTAAGTGACTCGTGAGTTGAGTACTTTATTCTTTGTCCATGACAATTCAACGATCTTCATCAATAATGCTACCTCTCTAGGTGCTACTGCATAGTCCCTGCCATGTTAACACGTGCTATGGTGAGTTGTGGCACCTCTTGCAATCATCTCAGGCATCATACATGTCATCAATTGTCTACGTTGACCAATTGCTATATGGGCAACCTTACTTTTGTGAATATGAGCATATTTCATGTCTTAAATGTGGGGATGCAAGGGATGGTTAGTTTGGTAGTGTCTTGGCCCTTGTTGATCAACAAGACCAGTAGGTTAAGGTCTTAAGTTTGGGGATGTATCCTTGCATGTCTATTCTTCATAGAATCATAAAAACATTGTGCCTAACATATCTTTAATAGACTAACTTTATTTTTTGTGTCCTATTAGGGTTCCTTACCCATGCATTCATCAAATTACATCCTATTCCATGTGAACACCCCCTAACTTCATCAAAACCCAAATTTGATGTCATAATCTTATTCAACCCTTTGAATCGGACACTCTTCCTTTTTATAGCTCTATGTTTCAAGTTATGGTTCATTCGTTATTAAGTTTTACGAAATTTATCATTTCTAGCTCCAAATAGAGATTTAGCCTTATTGCCCTGACTATCCCATTTGACCACATATTTTTTCTTTTTACCTCTTGTCACTCCAATGCATGGATTGGTTGTTATTAGTTTTTGTATATTGTGAGTATGTTTCTTTTGTATTTTTTCCATTTCCCATGTGAACATGCTCTATTCTCATTGGAACTATGTTGTGACTTGATAGTCTTGTGTAGTTTGTCAAAAACAAATATGTTTAGTTTTCACCATACTCCGTTTTAGTAGACAAATTTTTTGTTATTAATTTTCAATTGTATTTTTTGTATGTATTTTTTGACTAGTTTCCATGTAAACGCATCTTTTTGGTATCCGACACGTCATTTGAGTTTTTCATTATGTTCATTGTGTTGCCTTGCCGCTTTTCTTTTTCATGCTTTAGTGCAACATATGGACTTTTCAAAATTAATTGTTTCGTGATGTTGCATGTGGGGACCTCTCATGTACCTACATGCATGCTTATTTTTCACCCTGTGTCGTGTGCCATCATGTCTGTTGAGAATCAGCAATCACACTCAAACAGCCTCTTTGTATGGAGTCTCAGGGTCAAGGATATGCAGGCTAACTTATCCCAAAAGGCCTATCTAGTCGCAGTCAAAGAAGAAGAAGAAAATGGAGCAAATGAAGAAGAAGATGAAGATGAAGACCACCAGGATCGGAAGGACAAGACTCATCAGTCCTTGTACTCTTTTCTTTTCAGTGAAGTGTCAATGTCATTGTCCACATACACAAGATTGTGTTTATGAGTCCAAGTCTCAATCTTGGAACCTAATTCACTTATGTAACAAACAGTGTCCTTGTCTTCTCCATCATGAGTCCACACTTCTCATTTCATCCTCCATAGCTTCCAATTTTGCCATGCTCTAGATCCCGCATTTCTCACATGGTATCAGAGCCCAGTTGGGCATGGCATTGCTTGTCTAGCCTCTCTTGATTCCTTTCAACCACAGTCTAGCTCAATGTCAGCTCATGACTTCATCTCCCAACTCTACTCTCACTGAAGCTTCCATGGCAGCCATAGCCAGTAGCACCCTGTCAGATTGAGCTGCTTACATCTCACTCCACAGGTCAAATCTCTTAGAGCTTCCTTCTGGAAAAGTATTCCCCAACTCACAAAGCTTCCATGTATCACATCAATCCAGGACATTGGACCATCTGGAGCTCAGCATTGTGAAAATCCCCAAAATCTCTGCTCTGTGTCTGCCATAACCAAACAGGACCTACCTCACTTGGAGCTTCCATAACTCTTCAACCAGGCCATTTCAGCCCACGATTTCTTCTAGGGAGTTGTTCCTCTGCTCAAGGCGCTTCATCCTCGCACAACAAACAACCACATTGGCAAGCTACAACTCTGGCATTGCACAAATTTGACGTCGCTGCCCCAGACTGCGCTGATTCTGTTCGCGCCCCCTGCGTGCTGCATACTGTCCACGATTTTGACGATTATGATAGGGCTTTTGTAGCCCATGAAATCAGCTTCCTAGGCATATAAAATTTTTTGAAAATGATCCACTGTAGCTCTTGCAATCAGCAAAAAACCAGGCCCCTGTCTCAGAAACCCTAATTCCACCATAGCCAAAGCTTCAAAATCTTGACATTTTTCACTGTTTCTCTCACTGAAGTTATCAACAATGATTTTAATCACTGAGCAATACTCTCATAATTCTGATAGACTGTTTTAATAGTCTTGTATTTTCCTTGCCCTAATGCTTCCTGCCATAAGCTTTGTAAACTCCTTATGTAACTTGACATTACAGTCCCTGTACACTTTGTGAGGCTCCTGTTACAGCCTTTGGATGTCCACCATGTTTATGGTACCCACACTTAGCTTTTTCTGCGACAGCCTCTGGTGTTTTGCCATGTCTGTGGTATGCCCACACTTTGCAGGTGGTTCTCATTACAGCCTCTACACACTTTGTGCCTTTTCTAGTTGTGATTGAGGAGGGGTGTTGAGAATCAGCAATCACACTCAAACAGCCTCTTTGTATGGAGTCTCAGGGTCAAGGATATGCAGGCTAACTTATCCCAAAAGGCCTATCTAGTCGCAGTCAAAGAAGAAGAAGAAAATGGAGCAAAGGAAGAAGAAGATGAAGATGAAGACCACCAGGATCGGAAGGACAAGACTCATCAATCCTTGTACTCTTTTCTTTTCAGTGAAGTGTCAATGTCATTGTCCACATACACAAGATTGTGTTTATGAGTCCAAGTCTCAATCTTGGAACCTAATTCACTTGTGTAACAAACAGTGTCCTTGTCTTCTCCATCATGAGTCCACACTTCTCATTTCATCCTCCATAGCTTCTAATTTTGCCATGCTCTAGATCCCGCATTTCTCACAATGTCCACCGCCGCATTGCATATACCTCTCCATGCTCTTGTGTGGCATTCTGCTCCCATCCATGCAATTTTTTTAACCCTGCCTAGTGCATGTACGTGCAACACAGAGGGGGGGAGAGGCCTTACCTTTCTTAATTTAATATTTTAACACATTACAAAAATTTTAAACTTGTGATTTGTAAAAATAAACCCAATAAATTCAAAAAACAAAAGAAATCCCTCCCCTCTCCACCGATGACCACCTCCCACCCTCCACTCTTCCTTCTCTCTCTCTCTCTCTCTCTCTCTCTCTCTCTCTCTCTCCTCTTCTTGCCCTCTCTTTCCTTCTTTTCTTTCTTTCGTTCTCTCTCATCCCCCTCCCTCTCTCTCCCCAATTCCTGATTGCACTCTCTCTCTTTGTTCTTCATCTTCTCCTTCCCCCCTCCACCTTCGTCCCCTTCCCCCTCTCCTCTCTTGCCCCCTCCTCTTTCTCCCTTCTCATTGCCCTCCTTGGTAACCCACCATAGCCACTGCAACACATGCCATCACCCATAATACCTGGGGTTTCCCTCCACTGCAACCTCTTTTGATGGCTACCCGTTGGTGCAATCGCCACCTGTTGAAGTTCCTAGCTACGATACCACCCTTGACATTCCTGCCTATGGTGTCCATCCCTCCTCTTCCTCCTCCCCATAAGCACAATCTTGAGTAGAGAGAGATAAGACTTAAAGTACAAAGTACAATAGCATTCTCATTCAAATGATTGCCAAGTACACTGATTTATAATTGCATGATGATAGCACTTTCCTCCAATGTGCCTATATGGGATAAAGGAAAATTTTTCTAGATGGAGCTGCATGTTCCTTGCCTAGCTCTTCCATACAAAGAGGCACATATGGGCGTGATTGCATATTTCTCAACACCCCTCCTTCATCACAATCGTGAAAAGCACTAAGTATATAAAGGTTCTTAAATTGTGTTAAAAGCTTTTTAAAAATGTATAAATTTTTTTGCAAAAATAAGAATGGAAATAAAAGAATTAGCTAAATCTTTGAAATTTGGCAACTCACATAAAAATTTGAAAGAACATGAAAAAAACAAATAAAAATACAAAAAAATCCTTCTAAAAATCCAAAAATATAAAAAATACTACAAAAGTTTCCCAAAAATACTTACAAAATATTTATTTTTCTTTGTTCTCTTTATTTTCATATTATTTAAATTTTCTTTAAAAAGAAAAACACAATAAAATCCTAATAAAAATAAAAAGACTAAAAAAAAAGATGAAAGAAAACAAACTCTCACACGTACAATCATACATACACCCTCTTATGATTTTTTATTTTGGGTATTTATGCTAGCCAATTTTTTGTTTATTATTTTATAAGAGGTTGACTACTTGCTAATCACCTTTCTATTTATTTTTTCATGGATTTTTGTATGATAAAAGAGTTAAGCAGTTCCATCCCTTTCACCATTGTGCCACCAGACTTGGTGGATGTCCCGCACATTGCCAAGTTCTTTTTCTTTTTCCTTCTCCTCATGCACTATAAGACACAATTAAATTGTAAATAAAATTTACTCAACTATTGCAGCAAAAAATAAACATAATGCACCATAACTCCACTTAAATTTTTAAATTAAAATAAACCCCCAATATTCACATGTACACACACGCTAGAGACACATTACATTGTAATAAAAATATACCCCTCCCATCACACATACATGCGCTTTGCACCAAAGATCACGTAATTGTAAGCGTTTGAGTAGGGTTAGGTTACAAAATCCGATTCACTATGCATTAACATAATAAATCACAATAAACTACTATATAAATTTTCAACTCATAAAAGGAATCTGTGTAGTGTTTACCCACTCACTCACTATACCACAGGCTAACAAAATGCACTTACGAGGATGGGGCTATCACTCAAACTTTGGTCTTCTTAGTCCCTCTGTCTACTGTGGTTGCCAATCAATTGTCATGTTGTGAGTTTCTTAACATTTGTATTGGTCTGGTAGGATAGTGGTATGATTGATGTTTTACTTTATTTGTGTGCTTGATCATGGGGTTTCAATGTGATTGTTTATTTGCATATCACAAAGCTATCAATCGTATGTGTATGTAGGTTATATAAAAAATTCTACTTAGGATGTAGATTGTTTGGGCCTTGTCTAGTCTAGTCCTATTCATCTTGGTTTTTCCCTTGATTTTCTCTCAATAGTGATTTCTATATTATTTTTATAGGAATTCCCTTTCTCTTCTTGGTTTATATGCATGTGTGTGGATTTTCTTGAGTAGTCAGAATGGTGCCTCCCCCATCGATAATGGTTCAACATGTCCCATTAGCAGTTCACGATTAACCAATTATATTTGTCAAGCCGGTCTTTGTCACTTTTTTTCCCTCACATTCTCACCTATGGATGCTAAGCTTTGTTATTCCTTTCTAGAATCTTACAAAAAACATTTAAGCTTGGTGTATGGCCACATTTTTTTCTTATCTACTACCAAAGTCAATGAGGTATTGTTTTTACCCCTTGCTACATCTTGTATGCCTGGTGGTAACTATTTATTATCACCTCCAAAAGGCGATTACCTTTGCATCTCCCCCAAGTGGAGCCCATGTTCCTAATTCTGATGCTACTCATGCACCACCTCCATATTTGATTCCTTCCCCTCCTCCCATGGAAGATAATTCTAATGAGGAAAATGAACCTCCTACTAGGGTGATCCCTGGGAAGCGTTTTCATATAAAAACTTTGTATTGTCCTACTCCTATCCATGATCCTTCTTCTATACACACTATTGTGCCTCTGCTATTTCTACCAGTTTCCTACCAACTTGTTTACAACACAAAGGGAAGGGAAACTTAATCCTCAAACTCCATCATCATTACAAACAATGTTGTTTGGACCAATGCAATCACATATGGTCTCCAGTATCTAGGAAAATCTAAAAATAGCAACAACTTCTTTTGTCCAAGTTGTATATACAAGAGTCTATATCTATTCACAAGATAAGATGGATTCCTTGACCAATCAATTAAGTAAAGCTTTAGAGGACTTGCCTTAGCTGCCCTGAGTGACATCCACAAGGAGATGACCAAGGCTACGGCTCTATTGGATGCCCATAAAGAAGGTATTCTTGCAATAAGAGATAAGTTAGTTGTTACTTCTGTAAAGGATGCTCAAGTCTTACTTACACAAGATCATGACTCTACCCTATCTAAGAAGGTTCTTTTAGCTTCTAAAATTGGTAATTGTGAGGCTAATTTGTAGCATTCTAGGGAAACTATTGTATCACAATAGAAGATAATTGAAGAGTTACAATGCAAAGTGTCTAAACTTTTTGTCCCTCCTCTTGCTCTTTGGTCTCTTTTATTGCATCTTTTATATAGGTGCAACAAGCCAAATTGTGTAATGCTCTTTTTGCTAAAGTCGAGCTTCTTCAATAGCGTATTGCTTATATACATGCATACTTTTGCTATGTTGATCTTGTGTTACGTCCCCCTACCTTCTCGATCAAATAGCATTAGTAAAGGTTTTCCCTTTATATGTCCTTGAGCATGGTCAACTTGGACCCACTAGAAGATAGATGACATAACCATTGGTCAACTAATTTACTTAAAATAGTTTTTGATCATGCCATAGATGATCTAGTTTGTCATGAGGTACACTTATTGCCATTTATATATCTCATAGGAAACTTGCAAATCCTTGATGATGAGGAGGATATGAACCTTTATGCGGGGGATGTTATTCTACAAGCAACCATTTATATTCACTATGTGGAGCTTATCCTTTCAAATGGTTTGCATATATATGTCCATATGACTTCTAGTGTAAAGGTCATAATTGGCATCAACCTTTGGAGAAGGTTGTGATGGTCCAATGCTGATGGTGGAGTACTACACCCTATAAATATGATATCTAGTCTTTGAACTCAAAAGTTCTTTTCTATTTATTGGTGTGGAGGCATGGATATAGACTTCCTATCTTCTAAATGAAAGAAAATCAGCCACTAAACCTACGTAACAAAACAAAAATGCTTCACTTTCCAAGGCAAACTATCATGATATTTGCTAAAAAAAGAAGGGCATATTATTGAAAATCCTTTATTCACACATATTCTTTCAAGCCTTTCATTATCAATCTTCTATTTATCCATCCAATCTTCTTTTCTATCGAAAGATTTTCTAATGCCTCCCTATTTATATCTCCTTTCTGAATACTAATCTTGATATGATCCCTATGCTCACCTTTAACACTACACTATCTCCTCACATCCTTGTACTTACCCCTTGCCCATTTATTACTAAACCTACTTTAAAAATGTTCCTCTATACTTTGTGAATGAGAGCAAATCCTTGGAAAGGTTGAAGCTTAGTGTAATGCAGTTCAAAAAGAAATATCTCCATCCTAGCAAGCGATTGAATTAGCTTATTGATGTATCTTCATTTTTAATAAAAGTAAAAATTTTTCTCTCCAAAATTTATTGGGGGTTGTATGAGGCAAGGGAAAAAGGTGTGTGAAAATACCTAATAATTAAAGGTGTAGAATTAGGGTTTCATGGCTAAAAAATGTAAGGTATGAAAAACCCTACAAATACATATCAATCATCTTTAATTTTGTGTCTCTTTGCATTCTCTCACTTGTTCGAGTCTCTCTTTCTATATTTTCCCTATTTGGGGGTGGGGGGAGGGTAAACCTTCCCTCACTCCTAAAAACTTTGGCAACCATGTACAATGTTTCTTCAACCTTTGGAGATTCAGTCCATGGCATTGTCCATGGCGCCTTGTCACAATAGAATGGTAGTGCTCCCTACTAGTGCCTCCTTCATCATTGCTATTGTTCCCAGGTGCCACCTAAGGGGGTTTTGACCTAGTTCCACTCTACCCACAAGCCCTTTTGGACACAGGCTCGCTTGTGACTCCTCACACGTATTACTATAGGCTGCCAACGGCTAGGAAAATCTCATTTCTTTACCTTTCATGCTGGCCTTGACACATCATGCATATTGTACTACTACTGATAAGATATGTGTCGAAGCAAGAAGGAGCTCTCTCTTGCTTGGGTGTGGCTAGAAGCTAGGACCTTGGTGTAGAGCTTTTGAGTAATCTAGATGGCGACATCGGAATCCACACTCGATGAAAATTCAGAATCTGAATCCAAAATTTGACACTCCTAACCACCTACCACTGTTGGCCCTCCCGATAAATTCAACTTTAGAATCAAAATTTGGCACTCTTGACCACTCAGCACTCCCAACTGGTTGAAATCAGAATTAAAATCAGAATCAAAATATGAAATTGCAATTCCAAATCTAAATCAAAATTAGAATCTACAGTTTGATACTTTAGACCATTAGGTGCTCCTGGCCACCTAGTGCTCTCAATCAACCAACTCTCCTAGCCACTCGATATTCCTACTTGATCTAGGCCCTTGATTGTCCATTGTGGTGTCCTAAAGCAATGAATGACGAATAGCTTGGGAGTCCATGCCCCACAATGATGGCATCAATAGTCTAGAATATATGCTCTACCCTCCTCCCTTTGATTATTCAACCTTGATAGATTCTTTTAGAACACCAATTCACATGTAGCTTTCTTAGGGCTCTTTTGTTACAAAATTATTTTCAAGTTTTCCCTCCTCCACTCCTTGCCCATTACCATGGCATAGCTCCAAGTGCATGTGTATATGGAACTATGGATGTTAACCACAATGCCTCAATGGTAGGGTTCTCTAGAGTCTATTTAGGCAAGTAGGTGATGCTCACTCTAATATCTCTAACAAGGTGGACCCCTCCAAAGTTCAAGTCCACAACTACAATCTAAGTGTTCTCAGATTTGAGGATTGATCAAGATGAAGCCTTGTGGCAGTTGCTGTGTGCAGTCGATGATTGAAGTTCACATAAAAGTAGTGGGTGTACAGGAAGGTGCAAGGCTAATAGATGCCAAGTGAAAGCAATCTCACCCAACAATGTGCCAATGGATCAAGTGTTTTATTGGGGCCAAGCTACTATTCACATGCTTCACATTTACCTATTTGGGATAGTGTACACTTGAACATTATATTTGGCTTACTGATGCATTGTAGCTTACTGTGCACTTGGGATTTGCATTGTAAAATGGATCGTGCATTTCACCTCTATCAAGTGACACCATTGTGAGATTTTGGTCTTCCTTGCATGCCATGTGTATGAGGCAAGTGGAAACAAGGTGTGAAAATCCCTAAGAATTAGGGGTGTGGAATTAGGGGTTCACAGCTACAAAATGTAAGACATGGAAAACCGTAAGAATAACATAAATCATCTATAATTTTGAGTCTTTTTATGTTTTCTCTCTCATAGGAGTCTCTCCTTCTGTATTTTCCCTATTTAGGGATGGGGAAAGGGTAAACCCTTCTGTCACCCCTAAATAGGGGTTTGTTGATGTGTTTTATTTTTAAAAAAATCACATATAATGATATTTATAAATATGCATTGAACACATGTGATATAAAGTGATATAGAGGGTACATATATAGTGAACCCCCTGATATTGATTAATAATAGTTTATGGTTTTCCTTTCATATATATGTTTAGATCCAAGTTGTTTCTAAAGGTTGGATGGGGTCTTGTGCTTAGCTGGTCATTTGAGCTATGTATTTTTCTTTTTCCAAGATCACAAGGATGCTCCCTAATTAAGTGTGGGGATATGTAGAGAGTGAAAGAGACTATATTTTTTAAGGGAGTGAGCCAAGAGTGGAACTATGCAATCAGAATCAAGAGCAAGAAAGAGACACACACAAGATGTGGGAATTCCAACGGTCACAATGTGTGACTAGCCTTCTCTTTATTCAAATATCACTGAAAGAATAAAGAATAAAGTGACATTGATGGGCACCTATCACTTGTAGTATACAGGTGTGTGGGTATTGTTAGTGTACTAATAATACATGAGTGGCTAGGCATACTCACCTTTACCTCCAACAATCTCCCACTTAAAGGAAAATGTGCCTCTAGTAGAGAGAGAATAAGAAATAAGTGAAAAATTAAAAGTGTACATAAGTACAATAGGATGAGGAAAAATTTCATCTCATCTAGCTTCCATAAACTTTCTAAGAACGGCAAAACGATCTACTTACTGGTAAGAGAATTTTTGTAAGCAGATTTCCAGGATTTTGATCAATGGAGATCTTGACAAGGTCAACAAACATGTCCTTTCAATGACCTCTTTGATAAATTGGTATCACACCTTAATGTGTTTTACCTTTGCATGGAAGGCTAGATTCTTGGGCTAACTGGATAGCAGTCATAGAATCTGAATGCAATGTAGGGACCACATCAGTAATACCAAGGTCTATCACCAAATGGCCTAACTAGAGAGCCTCCTTGGAAGCCTCAGTGGTGGCTCCAACATATTCGGCCTTGATAGTAGAGAGGGCCATGCATTTTTGTACCCTAGAGCAGTCATAGAATCTGAATGCAATGTAGGGACCACATCAGTAATACCAAGGTCTATCACCAAATGGCCTAACTAGAGAGCCTCCTTGGAAGCCTCAGTGGTGGCTCCAACATATTCGGCCTTGATAGTAGAGAGGGCCATGCATTTTTGTACCCTAGACATCCAAGAAATATCACCTTTAGCAAAGATAAATGCATAGCCAGGAGTGGACTTCCTACTGTCTGCATGTCCTGCATAAATAGAGTCAATGTATCCCATGACTCCTATATCCTGGCTACATAATATATGCACATAGTTGTTATGCCCTTCATGAACCTCTCATGATATCATTTATGGCATCTCAATGTCATCTTCTAGGTGTAGCCATATAGCATGCACAACTCCCACTGCAAATGTAGTGTTAGGATGAGTGGCTATCATGGTATACATCAAACTTTCCCCAAATAGAGAATAGCAATAGGCTTACCATCCTACATATGAAACTACTCCAGGACTTTTTGGATACACTTCTTCTATGATATATTAAGGAGCCCCTTAAAACAATCACACATGATACACATCCCAAGAATATGCAAGGCATGTCCTAGTCCTTCATCTCGAAGCTCTTCTTGAGCTAAGTTTTCAAGGCATGAAACTCGTCACAAGCTCTCCCAACAATAAGCATATCATCCACATAGAGTACTAAAATCATAAGGCTACCACCATCATGATCCTTCTTTATATATAAACATGAATCCATAGCACTACGGTTATAGCCTTGTGAATGCATAAAAGCATCAAACTTGTGATACCATTCCCTAGGTGTTTGCTTAAGGCCATAAAGGCTCTTTCTCAATCTTCACACTAGGTGTTCCTTGCCTTTGTCTTAAGGCCCTTAGATTGTTGTATATAAATCCCATCACGCAAGTCCCCATGTAGAAAAGCCATATTTACATCCATTTGATAAAGATCTAAATATAGCTAAGCAAAATATCCTAATATCAAGCGTAGGTCATAATTTTGACCATAGGAGAAAAGACTTCATCGAATTCAACACCATGTTCTTGCTTGAAACCCTTAGCTACCAATCTAGCCTTATAAGTGGGCTTGGGGCATCCAAGGACACTTTTCAACTTGTATACCCACGCATGGCAATGCTTTCTTGCCACTAGGCAAAGGAGATGAATCCCACGTATGGTTAGTCTATAAGGAGTCAAATTTCGACTACATAGCCCCATCCCATGAGTGACTATCATCTCTGTGTATATGGCTTCATCATAAGAGAGAGGCTCACCTATATTTTTCACCATACCGTAATCCATGAAGGGCATAAAGCACTCAGGTTGATATCTAGCTCTAGTAGAATGTCTCAAAATAGTTTGATCATGCACAATAGGTGAATCTTGGGCCACTGGAGCATCAACTACCACTATAACCTATCTAGCTAGCTGTGCAAGAGTAGGAATCTCCTCCTAAAAGATCACCCTGTGTATCTCAACCACCTTCTCAGATTTCTTATGCATCGTTTTCTCATGGAAAACTATATTATGGTTGTAGATAACCCTGCAAGCATGTAGATCCCATAGGTGATATACCCATCTCACTTACATCCCCATAACCAAGAAAGATGCATTTCATGGACTTAGGATCTAGCTTATTACTCTTGTCCTTGGGAACATGGCAGAATGCCTCATAGCCAAAGATGCACAAATGAGCATATGATGAAGGTTTTTCATTTCATACCTCCTCTACATCTTGAAAATGAAGACTAGTGCAAGAAGGGGACCTATTAATCAAGTGTATGACAGTAGTAAATGCCTTAACCCAAAGTGTTGTGGTAAGCCTACTTGCAAACTCTCTCTTGAATCATCGTGTTTGTGCATTTGGCAATACCATTCTAGGGAGGGATGTAAGGGGAAGTCAATTGATGCTTAATACCCTCTCATCACAAAACTACTCAAAGGCTTTAGAGACATATTCACCTCCATTGTTAGATCTTAGATATTTTATCCTATACCCCAGAGCAAGCCAATGCTAGAGATAGACATGACATCTGATTTCTTCTTAATAGGGTAAGGCTAGACCTTATGTGAGTAATTATAAATGAATATTCCAAAGTACTTTGCACTACCTAGTGATAAATTATAGGACATGGGACCACATACATCAAAATGAACAAGAGCTAAAGGCTCACCTATGTGCTTCATGCCAAACTTCTTATGCTTACTACATGTCTGCCTATCACCTTAATAATGATTATAAGACTCAAAATACTTATAGTCTAGGGGTGGAAGATAATAGAAACTAGTAATGACTTTTTTCTTTCAAGGACATACCCAAGGTAATGATGTCAAAGAAATACATGTGAAACTGCAACCACAACCAAAACATGGTCAGTTGACCCAGATATAAGCAAGGGATAGAGGATACTAGACTTAACGCCATGTGCAATAATAAGATTCCCATGGATAATATTCCATGAGGGATCACCAAAAGAGACAACATAATCTACATCATCCAAGGTACCAACAAATGTAAGGTCTTTGTGAGAGCCAATACTACATGATGTACATCATAAAGAGTGAACATGCTGCATGAATCAAACCACAGCTTAACATCACCAATACCAACTATCTCCAATGCCAAGTCATTACCCAAATGGATAGATCTAATCATATAGTGATAGGAGTAAACCACTCTCTATGAGGGGTCACATAAAAGGAAGCCTCTGAATCTATCACCAACCAACATTGAGTATAACCACATAGAGCATCAATCAGCTGGCTATGAAGCATCCAAGGAAGAGGCTACCGATATAAGATCATCAAATACGTCACGCTACACCACATTAATCTCCTCAATCTTGATATTAGACGTGCTAAGGACAATGCTGCAATCATCATTTTTTCTTACACTTTACCCTTTCCATTTTCCTTGCGCTTGCCTCCATGAATTTTATGGCACTATGGCTAAATATGATCTACTTTTCCACAATAATGACAAGTAAGACCTTACTGTGAGACTATCCACTTGTCCTAGACTGAGACTAAGAGTCTCTACCATGGCCATTTTCTATCTTGTTGCCGGCCACTCACAGTCAATGCATGTGATGTACAAGAAGCATCCACATTCTTTTCATTCACCTCTTTTGTCAAGATAGCACTCTCAACATCCTGCAATTTCAGCCCATCCTTAGTGCATAAAGCCGTATCGAAAGTGTCCCATGACTCAAGTAGAGTACCAAGCAAAAATAAAGGATGCAAAGTATCCTTGATCTCAATCTCCTATGAAGCTAAATGGCCGATGATAGAGTGAAACTCATTCAAGGTGCAGACATAGAAGTCCATTTCTTCATGCATAGGTCCATCAATTGTTTCAACCAAAACATTTGAGATGCAAGTCTTTACTTGTCATAAATATTCTTAATCTATGTCCAAAGCTCATATGCATTTTGATTTTTAGTTACAATATTTTAGTAAAAATGCTTAAAGAGTGATAAAATGATTGCGGGCTTACATAGCTCATTTAGTTCATATCAATCCTTGGTCGCAATGTTTTTGGGTTTGGCACCCCCATTTTTGAGTAGTCTAACGTGTACTTTTTGCAATAAAATTTGCTATATTTGGGCCTTATAATAGTTGTAGTTGGTCTGATCTAGTTTTTCAATATTAACAATAGCACTATCATGAGAACCACTCGCCATAATGAGACCAAGAAAGAGAATAGAAGGGTAAATCTGGTTGCTATAGTATATAGAAAATCAGCCCCAAAACCACTGCTAAATCAAGTAGGAGAAAAGAGATATTACCAAAGTAATGAGCTATCCACAAATTGTAAGCAAAAGACTATCAAGAGAAGGTGACTGTGCTCATAAACAATGTAGTAAACTATACTTACAATATACTGAAAATACAATTCATCGATAAAATGCAAACTGCAACTGCTAGGTAAGAACATCAACTAGCAGTGAATATGAGTGAATATGCAACCAACACCACCAAGAACTATCAAAGGTCAATGTTTTAGAAGCTCAATACATAGCCATGTAAGATGAATGTATCATTAACAACAGTGTGACAGAGATAGGTGTCGGCCCAAAACAAAAGTCAGATTAGCCCACTGGACATCAATTGCATACATATAGCATGAAGAGAGCATGTGCATTTTAGAGTGAGTCCCACTATTTCATTAAAATAAGCTTAAGCTCAACTACATAACCAAATGCCCTATAGTACATTCAAGTGTCAAATGTGGCTTAATACATTAAGTGAAATAACTCCCACTAAAAATAGAAGTTAAATGCCAAATGAGCAAGCAAGGCTCACAGCAACATGGTGATGGCATTCATATATCCAAGATCCATATGTCATACATCCAAAAGCATAAAACCCAATATATTCTTCAAGCCCATAATTGCATAAGCCACTGAAGAAACCAAGGCTTGACTCATAGTCAACATGAATGTTTCCAAGCTCAAGAGCATCCCATAGTATGCTAAGCTTCAATACATGTATATGAAACACTTGAATGGCATCCAAGAGTAATAGGCATGTAGTGCTCCATTAGGAAATTTTTTGGTAAAACTGAGCTATCGGAAGCATTAGATAACCATTCAGGCATCAAAGATAAGTACTATGATCATTATAAAAGTACATTAGAATGATTTACAAGTTGTTCAGACTTGTAGACAATATGCTTGTCTAAATATCCAATCAATGTTTGAGCATGCAGTACCCAAGAGAGTACCCCAATGCCCAAGAATTCCTAGGGAAGTTTCCAAGAGTGTGGCCAACTGTAGGAGAACTTCAAGAGCTGATTGTGTTAGTCATACTAATTAAGGATAGAAGCATGATTTGCAAGCACAATCATGATGATTGCTGATCTATGGTTTGGATCTGTTGTGGTCTGCTATGATGACCCAAATGAGGCACAAGGAAAGCTCCAATATATCTAAGGAAAGTTTTGAAACAAGCCTCATGTGATGGGAAGAGGAGAGGAAGAAGAGATGGGGCTCAATGTATACCTAGAGTGAAGGATCCATGGCTATCCTAAAATGAACTGATGTAGGTATTCATAGGTTGATGAAGCAATGCTAGGTTGAGCTCCTCAATGCTAGTGCATTGGCTTTGATACCAATTGAAGGGAGTGAGCCAGGAGTGGAAGCAAGAGCTATGGTGGAAGGAGCAAGAGAGAGAGAGAGAGAGAGAGAGAGAGAGAGAGAGAGAGAGAGAGAGAGAGAGAGAGAGAGAGAGAGAGAGAGAGAGAGAGAGAGAGAGAGAGAGAGAGAGAGAGAGAGAGAGAGAGAGAAGATGTGGGAACTCCAATAGTCACAATGTGTGACCACCAACCTTTTCTTTATTCAAATTTCATTGAAAAAATAAAGAGTGAATTGACAATGATGGGCATCCACCACCTATAGTATTCATGTGTGTGGGTATTGTCACTGTAGTAATACACTGATGGCTAGGCAAAAATACCTTTACCCCCAACAGATTTTAGCTAGTTTTTGTTAGATTTTGGTGATTTTTGGTTGTTTTGGATGCATTTTTTATTGGTTTTTGATATTTTTAGATGTGTTTTGAAGAGTGTGGGTATTGATTGAATGAGTTTGATTTATGGATGATGGTTTGTGATTGGTTTATGATGCATTAGGGCTAAAAACACTTCAAAAAAGGTACTTGTAAGAAAATGATTAAGTTGCTAATTAGTTGAGATTTTAAAATAATGAAACTACCAATTTTGGTTGCTCAGATGTGATTAATGAGAGAATATTTAATTCATTGAAGAGGTCAACCATTAATTGTCCCTCATCTTTAATTTATGTCAGGGTCACATTTTTGGCCATTTTTGTCTTGAAACATGGGAGAATTTGTATTTTCAAGATATGTTCACCTAAATCACATTTCTCTACTCCCGCATCTTCTTCTCACACACTCTTTTGGCATTCTCTTTTTCCATTCTCTTCTTTGTGCTCACTTTCTTATCACTATGAGATTCATTTGTCATTGAACTGCTAAAATGTTTGGCAATACCTTTGCAAGTAATACAAATGCGAGGACATGAAAGTACAAACTTACCATTCAACTAGATCCAATTTATTCATCTTGGAAAAATATACATCGCCAAGTACTAACAGATGAGATGAAGGTCAACATATTGTGAAATTCAAGGAAAGAAACATATATATTTGTGGGTGGATGGAAATATTTATCCCAAGGATCCTTCAACAGATAAACCTCCTAATTTTAAAATATTCATGACTATGTGGAATATATTGGGTAAGGTTATAATGGGATGCTTGGCTATTGTACAAGGTTATACTCTACATCTTACACATACAAGTCTCAAATGAACGAAATGAAAAAAACATTATTAATTGCACAGACAAGCATTTCTGAGCTTACAAATACGATTGATGTATTGGAAAATACTAATAAGTTATTACAAGACACGCTAGCACACTTAAAGGAAACTCCAATAGGATATTCAAAGAGAGAAAGAGACCATTAAAAAATATAACTAGCTTGTCTGAGAGGGTAAAGAAAAAAGATTGAATCTTACAAAGAAATATGTCACTAACATATGGGGCATTAATATTCGAGAGAGTGAGGAGAGAATTAGTCTTTTAAAAGAGACCATGAATAAGAATGATATTTTGAGGATTCTCAAGTCAGCTCAAAACATGGATTTGAGAGGCCTAACTCTCAAAGAATTAGTAAAGGACTTAAAGGACACATTAAAACCAATCAAAATTGTAGACATGTGATACTATGGGTATTAGTTAAAAAGGTTATCGTGCTATCTCTTGATTATGGTTTAAAAATCTTAAATGTAATAAAATAACTATATTTGGGTTGCCTCGAGCCCTTGCAATATTGATTGCAAGGATTTCCATGAATCATAATATTCCACATGTTTTTGGGGAATACATTCATATTGAAGCATCTATGCCACGCAAAAAGACAAAAGGAAAATCTAGTTTTGAATACAATGCACTTAACAATATATGGGTTGATCTAAGAAGAGTACAAATTGCAATGGTTCACATGTATAGACTCACGTTAGAGGAATGTTACGTTGTTTTGAAGTTTTCCTTGAAGTTAGATGAAGCATATATTCAAAAATGACAAAAGATGGAAAGAGTCAGCATTTGCATCATGAACACGATATTAGACTACAACAATGGTGGGAGTCAAGCACCAGTGCATAAGTTCCAATCTGAGATGGAGACTTGGTGGATTGGTACAGCTCAAGTACCAATTCAGAATCATGAAACAATGAAATTGTTGTTCACTCATGTAGGTATTCCAAACATTATTAAGTCTCAAAGTGAAGGAGAAATGTTGGTGGTTGATGGGGTTGGTAATTTTAATGTGGAATGGCAGATGACTGCTGACTTAAAAACTATCAAATATATGCTTGGAATATGTAATGGGGCAAATGCAAAATATCCGTGTAGTTATTGCATGGAAAATGTTGGTGGAGCCCCAAGAGAGACACCAAGGAAAAAGGGATTCTACTGTAAGAAAATCTATCTTGTAACATCAACAAGCTTTTATTTCATTCTTTTGATAACCAAAACAAAGAAAAAAACAATTCTTCACGTAGCATCATAGTAGATATCTCCCACAGATTTGATAGAATCAACCATAATCTTCAACATCTTCATAGAATCCATCAATAGAACAATGAGCATAAATGAATACACCATTTTTGAATGGAAATCAATCACATAGTATTCATCTTCAATGTCTTCATAGTTTTCTCTCTCAATCTCTCATATACAGTCACACCGTTTTCATAAAATTGGTTATCTTTGGCTCTCTCTCTCTCTCTCTCTCTCTCTCTCAATAATACATCATCTCCTCACTACAATACTCTATAATGACTCTCAATAATCCTTCTTAGGTTGTGGATGCACCTCCCAAGAGGTATGTCTGATGTGAAGAGGCACTAGAGCCACTACAGTGTCTCTTCATAGCTTACTACTATCACTGTCACTCTAGTCTTCTCTTTAGTCTTCAACATTTGCTTCTTCCATTTGTTTTAGCTCTTTTGAACTTAGATTCATCCTTTCCAAAAGTTAGAAAACTTTCCCAAAGTCACACATACATTCTACAGAACACTTACAAAAGATCTACAGAACAGTATAGAACAGGAACAAAGCAGATACAGAACAGAGACAGAGGCTCTATAGAAGGTTTACAGAGGGTTACAGAAGGTCATTAGAGAATATCAAATCCTCATAACTCATACTAAAACCATTCCAAACTATCAAAAACTATTCAATAAACCTTCAAAATATTTCAATCTTCATCAATCATCAATCCATACTTCATACAGAAGAAAATCAGAATAAAACAAAAGCTATATAAAAGGTACACAGAACCAATCAGAACCTCAACAGAACCTATCAGAACATCACAGAGCCTCATATCTCCACTAAAAATCATAATGAGATTCTAAAACATAATCAATATCATCCAAAATACTCTCAAACACTTCCATTAACAGCCATACATCACTCTAAATCCATCAAAAATAAATCATTCGGACCTCAAAAACAACAAAAATCAGTCAAAAATTCAGTCTTTTTCTACTCTCAACAGTTGGGACTAAAGATTTGAGAAACTTGTGCCCTACAAGAAGAGCCTCAACTAGAGACTCTATAAATTTAAGTAAATATAAAAACAAGGAAGGTATATGAGATCCCATTCTTTCAACTCCTCTTACAAATATTCATATATACTTTGCATGCAGAGATTAAAATTATTGATAAATTTCTCAGGTTGTATCTTGACTATACATACTCAATTAAGCCCTTGTCTTTATTGGATGAGTAAATTGACAAGTGTGAGGCATTACTCTCTAAAATGGGTTTTCATGGATGTCAAGTTCACTTAAGAAAAGAACCAATATTTTCAAGAAAAACAAGAGATGTCTTGGCTAATGTCTCAATGGGAAGCTCAAAAGCTAGACGCTTTTTCGGAAACCATATAGGAAAACATGTGAGCATTACTTGGGAGCATTAGAGAGAGCTATGTGGAATAACGACAAGTGTTGCAAGCACACCACGACTTGCATTTCTAAGAATGGAGGTTTGGAGACACCTCAATGTCTTCTTAAAGCTCCTCAAGCAACAAAAGACAACCTACACATATCCATTCAAATGTTTGATAGCAAATATTGTTCAAGCAATAAAGGAGGCATGGGAAAAAAAGGATATCACTTTCTTTTTGTAAGAGAGAATATATAATCCAAGATTTCTTTGATAAAATTTCCAATGGCATAAAATGATTGTTACTCTTTTGAATTTGCAACATATCCTTCATATCCATAGGCCCTACTTTGTGGAGAAGCAAGACCCCCTAGCAACTTATAGCGGCCAAGGCATGGAAAAATCTCACTATCAAGCATGTATAAGTTTTTTTGAAGCACAAGATATGGAGGAGGAATTTCAAAAAGCAATGCTCTTGAGGAGCTATTTAATTGGTTTTTTCGACGACAACCTCAAAGAATGAATACTAAAGATGACAATGAAACTTGAGAATTCATAGTATTTTTCAAGAAAGAAAAGTACAAAGCTAGCTCTCAAGGGTCTTTACATCTTCCTCCACCTCATGGATCTTTCCTCTATAATGTAGAAATTTTCTTCTCTTGTAGCCAACAATTGATTTTATATCACTTCAATTTGCTGCCAAAGAGCATAAGATGAGAGGGCTAGAAAGTATCGTGCTCTAGAAGCAGATAACCAGGATCATAACCAAAAATCCTAATTGTTGCATTCTTCTCCAAAAACATCACATTGTGTGCATTGTACTATAACCCAGAGAAACCAAGTAGCCTTGTAAGTTTCTTGATACATAGTATAGGCCATGTTGCTTCCTTTGAGAAGATGTTATGAAATACCAATAAAACATGGGGATCAATCCTTACTAAGTAATGGCCAAATGTAACATCTTTTAGTGAACTAATACCAGCTCTTGACCCTTTACCCCATCCTAAGAAGCTATCAAAATCCTCAATCTCCAAATGCAAAAAAAGATGAATGCCAAATGAATGTTGAAATTAAAAATATTAATATACCTTACAAAATTGGAGATAATAGTACCAATTGATTTTCATCATTCTCTAGCTTAGTTGGATTCCATATATTAATTGATGATTTTGCCTCATTGTTGGTATCTTCTAATTCTTTAAGATACTCTGACTCCTCTCTTCCAAAATTGAAAATTCCAAGTCGGTCTTGAAGGCGGTTGAGCTCCTCATCAATAATTCCATACTCTTTCTCATCATTCTTTGCCTTGTTAAAACAAAGAGAAAGGGCATCCCCTGCATCAATAAACTTGTCATCTATAATTTCAGTATCCAATTTAAGTAACTCTTCTTTCGATTCATTTTTGACATCAATAATGCAATTTTCAGCATCAAAAGCCTCTACAATGATCTCTACACAATAAATTCCTTGAGATTGAAGAGCCTTTGGATGTCTAATAGCAATATGTATTCCTTGTCCTCGATAGGAAAAGTTGGAAGGGAAGGAGCAATATAGAAAGAAGAGTAAGATACAATATCTACATTTGCATGGCTTTCTTCAATAATGGTCTCAACTTTGAATTGGGAAACATCTAGTTTGCCAGCAATATATGCTTCTTGCTCAGGGTCCAATCATCCTCGTGCATCCTTGTCATTTTCCACCTCGTCCAAAAGGCAGAAGCTAGAACATTTTGGATCCTCTAATTGTTGTTCATTAGATTTGACAAGATATTTAACAAGAGTATATGCAATGAATGAAGCTGCTTTTGACATAAGCCTACATTTTCTAGAATGAACAGAACAAAGCAAATTTAGTGCATAAAACCTATCAAGAGAATGAGATGTACAGTTCCTTGAAAACAAAGCCTTCTCTAAAGGTGAGATCCAAATATGTGTAATATCCCAAAGGCACGCGTGAACTGCCTCAATAAAATGGATTTGGATAATTTAGTTGATAAAAGAATTTTTTTAAAATTATTTCCCCTCTCCTCCAGCCGACTGTCGAGTTGGAGGAAGAGGGGAATAGTATGGTAGGCAAGCTCCTTGCTGGAGCTTGTCTAGGCTAGTAGCCATGCTCGCTGACACGCAGGGGAGGGAGGATCCCTCTCCCCTCCCCTATTTAAGCAAAGGTGGCCGCCAGAGATCAAGGAGGACGATGCTGTACACCGTCATACTGCAGAGTGGGAGAGAGGAGGCTCTGTGGTAGGAATCGTGAGGAAGGCGCTGCCATTAATGCCATAAGGGGAGGCTGCCAGGAATCGTGAGGGAGGGAGAGGTAAAAGAGGTCACTGCCTGTGCCATTGCTGAACATGGAGCCGGGAGCTGCCACTTCAGTCTGCATGCCGCCAAGAGCCCCGTCCATCGCCACGCTGCCTCTTGGCCATTAAATTTCCCCCCCCACGAGCTTCTAGAAGCTTCCAAGCTTCTAAGGGGGGGCTCTATAAGCCCTCTTCCCCCCCCCCCCCCCCCCCCCCCCCCCCCCCCATAAAAGGTTTTATCCCAAAGGGCCTTTTCCTCCCCCATGTTCTAAATCCCCCTTAGGCCCCTTCCTATGGCCTTTGGGACTAAAACCCCCCCCCCCCCCCCCCCCCCAAAAAAAAAAAAAAACCCTTAGGGCTTTATAAAGCCCCCTTTCCCCCCCAAAAAAAGGGTTTTACCCAAAGTTCCCTTGAAAGGCCTTAAGTGGTCTTTAAGGCCCTCTCCCCCCCACCCCCCCAAATCAAATTTCCCCCCTTCAGGCTCTATAAGCCCTTTTTTCCCCAAAAGATTTTACCTTAAGCCCTTCATCCAACCCCTCGAATTTCCCCTAAGGGATCCCTTAGGCCCTTTTTATACCCTTTTGTTTACCCCCTTACAAAAAGAAGATAGGGTGTTAAGGGTCTTTTCACACTTTTCTTTCCCCATACAAAAGCCCGTAAGGGTTTTTACACCTTTTATTCCCCGTTCGTGTGAGTCTTTATAAGGCCATTAAGCCTTTCCCATAGCTTTAATGGGCCTTATTCTCGAAAGACTTTGAAACACCCCCTTCTCTTTTCATGGTTTCTTCCCTCCTCCACAAGTATTCCTTCGAAGAGATGCTACGAAAGGAAAGAACAAAAGACTCATAAAGGACGATGGTATTTCAAAAATGGGATTCGCAAAGCGGCATCCATGACAAAAAGGATGCATTTGCAATGCCTCCTAAGAAAGCCCAAGGCGCAGCCGCACGAGGATCGTCTCCTAGCATCCACGTGGACATCTAACCACAAGTCCAAGTTTTCCTTCCTAATTTTTATTTGGTATTGTTATAATTCAATCATGCAAGGATAGTTGTTGGAAATAAGGATGCATTTTTCATCTGAAATGCTTTAGAAAATTGATATGCATTTAGTCCATATTTACAAAAACAGAATTAAGATAGCACACTCCGTTTAGGCATGGAAGCATAAAATTGCATATATTATTAGGCCATATCTTCTTCACAATAAGTCATCATGGGAAGTGCTAATAACCAATAGGGAATTGCAAGGCATGAAATGACTCTTACATTGCATAACTCTAGTCAATTATCATTTTCAACTGCATAATTACTAGTAAAAGGTTGCTTGTTTAGCGTAAATCTTGTTCGCAAGTTATAGGATGATTAGTTGGAATTAGGTTATAACCTAACCTTGATCTTAAAATCGATAAGTTAGGGTTGAAAAACAATTTATGCATAGACAATGAGTCATGTGTTTATGGAAATGATAACGTAATTATCGTCAAGAATTAAACAATTTGGCATAAACCTAAACACCTAAACCTGCGGAGTACTCAATTTAGAGAGAGTTAATTCAATTCCAAAGAACTCACTAGGATTTAATACGTGACCTAGTCGCACGTATTGCTAAAACTGAAACTCCTACACCCTAAATACTTGCCCAAATTCACCGAATGTAGGGATAGTGGAACATATTTGGGAAGTGATCTAGGGTTTGTCCCTAAGAATCTTACGCTAAAAAGATGGAACTTGGAACTCTAGGACTGACAACGTCAGCGTAATGTAATTAGGAACAGATTGTTTTGTGACTCCATTTGATGAGTAGAATAGTCTCATAGTCGATGCGACACTTGTGCAACAAGTGTGGAGTCGTATGATCTTGTGTTTTGACCACAACGGAATGGCCAATTCTCGCAATGAGGTTGGCAAGTCCTTACACAAGTTATGTTGCAAGAGGATGAATAATCATCCTAATATAGTATCTTTCTTGAGTAAAGAAAAATTGCTTGGAAGCAAAAGACCAGTCGATAAATTGGAATAATTTATGAACTTAAGGTTTGACCAAGTCGGGTTAATAGGGTATGCCCTAACCCAGGATATAGGGGATCTTGCCAAGTCGCAAGTCATCCCATATCGAGTGTTGGACGCATTTGAAAGGAAGGATTCATTCCTTAGCAGTTTTCCAACAAAAACAACCAATGGAAATGTTTGTGCTTGTTATAGATTTAAGAGCACTATTTGGCTTTGTTTGATCAATGAATTAAAAGATAAATGGATATCTAATACTTCAGGTTGAAGGCTTGAAGGGAGAGGCAGCTTTAGTTACCCACGACTGCCTGTCTAACCCTAACCAAGGGGGTTGTTAACCATGCCGGGAAAGTGGACCGAACCCGCTGCAAGAGGTCTCTCCGTTGAGCGCTACTTGGAGTAGGAGGACGCTTGGGTGCCAAGGGGGGGCTCTGGCCATAAATCCCTTGCCTTTCGGGCCCTTCACAAGAGGCTAACGTGACTCGGGATTGGATCTCAAGGCCCGCATACTAGTCTACGGGCGGAAATTTGGATTGGTAATCCCTGTGGATTGCTGGATAGCCTTCGAACGGATTGTGGATAAGCCTACGGGCTGGATTTTTTGTATTTCAAAGATAAATATGATAACTTGTTAAAAAGGAACTTGTTTGATGTTGCTTTCTATGCCAAGTGCTATGATTACATGAAAGAACTAGTGCCTAACGAGCTAATTAAGGAAGCTGATTGATACATGCCCAATTAAATGTGTTAAGTAATTAAATAACTAAAACAACCCGAGGAAAGTGCAGTGGATGTGGCCATAGGTCCGTCCTATGGATGGGTGGTCCTAATTGGCCGGGAACTTTTCTCAAAATCACGATGGACAGCAGGAAGATCATCAAAGAACACGAACAACAAAAGCGTTGACCTAGAGTTATGATTGATCCTGATTTACGCTATTTTAGGGGAACAGAATGGGACTATGCCTTATGGCGGAGAGGTTGAGCTTCACATCCCTCTCATTTCCCATTCTCCTTGAACCAAATACAGTGTGAATCCGCTTCGAACCTGGCGTTTCTGCGTAAAGTAGTTTGTTTGGGTTCGACGCTAGTTGCCGCTAGGAAATGACTAATAGGGAAAAACCTAATTCAGGTCGTTCCTAAGTGGGAACCGCCGGAATACTTCCACTACGTGGCTGGCGCAGAGAGTCCTAGATCGCAAACCCCGTAACATTCCATGGGAGTGGCGGGTAGAGCCTTCTAGATATACTTTCTGATGGACTGCTAAGACGTGTCCTGAAGATAACAGGTGGACACGTTACAGTTGGTATCAGAGTGAACCAATGAAGGATTTGTTTTTATAAAATCTTAATAAGATAAAGTAAAGCAAATGTTGCTGTCCAAACATTTCCTTACTTCTAATGCTGTCTTGTAGAATTACGAAGCGTGGAACAAGTTCTTAGTATTCCGAGTCATGTTTATGATTGCGATGCATTCCCCGGATTATCGACAAAGGGTTGAGATGATGAACATCCTAGAGCGAATCTATAATCCATTGCCTTTGTACATGGAACGAAGATGGATGGGTGCCTCAGGAATCTACTATGTAGCCGCCCACCAGTTTGCTTATCTACAAACCAACCTAAAGAGGATCAAGTGGTTGGAAGACCTGAAAGTCGTGAAGCTGTTCATTTTTGTGGAAGCTCACGTAAACTTAACTTTATATATTCGAGATTGAAGAGTTGAGATGAACTCATATGTATATGAGGAAGTAACCCGTGTGATCCCCGCCGATAGGATTAAAGTGTTGGGGCGCCATGAGAAGAATGGGTTCCAAAGGAAAGGATACCTTGAACTTCCAATGACTTACTGATTCCTGAAGATCCATGACCCGAAACCATACTATTATACAGCTCCTTTAGATAAATGTAATATAATGTTGTTCTTCCCAAACTAAATGTAACAGTTGGCTTATCATCACAAGAAATGTTGTATTCCGAAAGGGCTATGCCCACATATAAATACAAATAAGACTTCTTTTTATCAATGTCTGATTGTGCATGAGAATTGATAAAAAGTTAAGTAGTTACATTGCTTGTGTGATAGCAGAAATGGAGATGTAATATAAATCAATAACGATTATCGTGTAATAATGCTAAGAAACCTTTATCCAGGCACAACCCCAGGTACAGGTTCCTAGTTCGCCTCCTACATCAAGTACTGCTATAATCCAGGAGAAGAAGTTTCTTCTCAAGCAGATTAAGCCGCCCAAGTTTGACGGGAGAGATAGGTCCGTCCAAGTAGATGCTGAACTTTGGATTGAATCCATGGAGGATTACTTCGAAGCAGCCAATACTGCACCCGCCAATCAGGCTATGCTCGCCAAGCTAAAGCTCATCGGCGAAGCCAGGCTTTGGTGGAAGCAATGGTGCAGGGATCAAGGGATCGCGGAGGGATCCGTTACCTGGGAGAAGCTGAAGAAAGCCGTGCAGGGAAGATACTTACCACCTGCATATCACACGCAAAAAATGAATGAGTTCTATGAGCTAAAACAGCTGGGACTCACTCTTGATACATACTATTCCAATTTTGTCTCACTTCTTAAGTATGCACCGCAGATAGACATGACACAGCAGGTGTCCAAATTTTGTGCTGGTTTAAACCCACCAGTAAATACCCGTCTCGAATCTATGCGTCCATCAAATCTTCAGGACGCTCTCATTCGAACTGTGCCTATAATTCAGGAGGTGCAGTCTAGACCAAGGGGTAACAAAACCTGGTCTTATAATGACCCGAACAGAGGAGCATTCAGACCTCAGATGAAGAGAGTTCAAGGTCAGAATCAGGGATAAAGAAAGAGAGCAAGGACTAATAACGTCAACAACTTTGTTCGTACTCAAAGCAATGGCCGAAACCTCCGTTGTTTCCACTGCAATGAGCTCGGTCACTTCAAGAGGCAATGTCCCAAACTTGGAGGAGGACATTGCCAAGCACCTTTCCAAGGAACGGGCCATGGTCAAGGAGCTGCTACTCAAGGTAGAGGAAGAACCACCTGCATTGCCAATAGGAAAATATGCGAAGAAGAAGATCCGACCATGGAAGCAGAGTTTGAAAGGGTGATAGTCCATGCGGCTCTACACAAGAAAGGCCCAAATCGCTAGTTCTCGGTGATTCAGACACCGTCGAACTATCAAGGTAAAAGTTTCAAGACCTTGATTGATTGTGGCAGTACACATTCCTTTATCTCACCAACTTGTGCAAAAAGATTAGGAATAGCGACAGTAGAAGCACCTACCTTGCTTGTGGAATTGGCAAATGGTCGTGAGGTTATGTGTACCAGGTAAACTGCTAAGGTGGAATTCTTTATGGGAGGAAAAATGACTTCAGTCAAATTCAGAGTTATGAATTTAGGTATCCATGAGTGCCTACTCAGAATGGATTGGCTTAAGCCTAATGACGCCCACATTCATTGTGGAAAGGGCCAAGTTTCCTTTCGGAACTCTGAAAGGGAATTAGTCACAACTCAAGGTGAGGCTGGAGTGCCAAAAATTCAATTGGCCAAAGCATCTCAGATCATAAAAGGAGTTAGAAAAGGATTACTTGTCTACTTAATTAAGCTCAACAAGTTAGATCAGAAGCAAGAGTCTAGTGAAGGACCTTCTTGGCTAAAGGAATACGTGGACGTATTCCCTGAAGAGTTGACAGAACTCCCACCTCAAAGAGAAGTGGATCATGAGATTAAGCTAGTACTAGGAGCTGTGCCAATTGCAAAGAGACCTTATAGAATGTCCATACCAGAAGCAATTGAGCTGAAGGAACAACTGAAGCAACTGCTAGATTAGGGCTACATCCGTCCTAGCAGTTCACCATGGGGAGCTCCAGTACTATTCTAGAAAAAGAAAGATGGAACACTTCGACTATGTATTGATTACAGAGGACTGAATCAATCAACGGTCAAGAACAAGTACCCTATTCCTAGAATAGATGAGCTTCTTGATTGTCTTCAGGGTGCAAAGATCTTCTCCAAGCTTGACCTCAGGTCAAGTTACTATCAGATAAGGATCAAGGAAGAAGATATCCTCAAGATGGCCTTCAATACAAGATATGGGCACTTTGAGTTTCTAGTTATGTCATTCGGGCTTACAAATGCCCCTGCCACCTTCAACAGGTTAATGCAAGATATCTTTAGGCCATATCTTGATGATTTCGTGCTTGTCTTCTTCGACGACGCTTTAGTCTATTCCAAACAGGAAGAAGATCATGAATCCTAACTTTGGATTGTCCTTGAGACAATGAGGGCGCATAAGTTGTATGCTAAGATGAAGAAGTGTGCATTCTTTAAGCGTCAAATTGAATATCTAGGATTCATCATATCAGCGGAAGGAATCTCAGTGGACCCAGTCAAGGTCAGAGATGTGCTAAAATGGCCAATACCAACATCTGTCAAAGAAATACGCAGCTTTCTTGGATTGACAGGATGGTATAGGGTCTTCATAAAAAACTATGCTTTGATTGCAGCACCTCTGATGGACTTACTGAAGAAGCAAACAACCATTGCATGGTCAACTCCTGAATAAAATAGCTTCGACAGATTGAAGCAAAGTTTGGTATCAGCACTTATCCTAAAACTTCCAGACCTCAATAAGGAGTTTGAGGTAGTAACTGATGCTAGCACACTTGCCTTGGGATGTGTGCTCATGTAGGAAGGCCATTTAGTCCATATTTACAAAAACAGAATTAAGATAGCACACTCCGTTTAGGCATGGAAGTATAAAATTGCATGTCATATTATTAGGCCATATCTTCTTCACAATAAGTCATCATGGGAAGTGCTAATAACCCATAGGGAATTGCAAGGCATGAAATGACTCTTACGTTGCATAACTCTAGTCAATTATCATTTTTCAACTGCATAATTACTAGTAAAAGGTTGCTTGTTTAGCATAAATCTTGTTCGCAAGTTATAGGATGATTAGTTGGAATTAGGTTATAACCTAACCTTGATCTTAAAATCAATAAGTTAGGGTTGAAAAACAATTTACACATAGACAATGAGTCATGTGTTTATGGAAATGATAGCGTAATTATCGTCAAGAATTAAACAAATTGGCATAAACCTAAACACCTAAACCCACGAATTACTCGATTTAGAAAGAGTTGATTCAATTCCAAAGAACTCACTAGGATTTAATACGTGACCTAGTCACATGTATTGCTAAAACTGAAACTCCTACACCCTAAATACTTGCCCACATTCACCGAATGTAGGGATAGTGGAACATATTTGGGAAGTGATCTAGGGTTTGTCCCTAAGAATCTTACGCTAAAAAGATGGAACTTGGAACCCTAGGACTAACGACGTTAGCCTAATGTAATTAGGAACAGATTGTTTCATGACTCCATTTGATGAGTACAATAGTCTCATAGTCGATGCGACACTTGTGCAACAAGGGCGGAGTCGTACGATCTTGTGTTTTGACCACAAGGGAATGGCCAATTCTTGCAATGAGGTTGGCATATCCTTACGCAAGTTATCTTGCAAGAGGATGAATAATCATCCTAATATAGTATCTTTCTTGAGTAAAGAAAAATTGCTTGGAAGCAAAAGACCAGACGATAAATTGGAATAATTTATGAACTTAAGGTTTGACCAAGTCGGGTTAATAGGGTACGCCCTAACCCACGATATAGGGGAACTTGCCAAGTCTCAAGTCATCCCGGATCGAGTGCTAGACGCATTCGAAAGGAAGGATTCATTCCTTAGCAGTTTTCCAACAAAAACGACCAATGGAAATGTTTGTGCTTGTTATAGATTTAAGAGCATTTTTTGGCTTTGTTTGATCAATGAATTAAAAAATAAATGGATATCTAATACTTCAAGTTGAAGGCCTGAAGGGAGAGGCAGCTTTAGTTACCCCCGACTGCATGTCTAACCCTAACCAAGGGGGTTGTTAACCGTGCCGGGAAAGTGGACCAAACCCACAGCAAGAGGTCTCTCCGTTGAGCGCTACTTGGAGTAGGAGGACGCTTGGGTACTAGGGGGGCTCTGGCCGTAAATCCCTCGCCTTTCGAGCCCTGTACAAGAGGCTAACGTGACTCGGAATTGGATCTCGAGGCCCACATACTAGTCTACGGGCAAAAACTTGGATTGATAATCCCTGTGGATTGCTGGATAGCCTTTGGGCGGATTGTGGATAAGTCTACAGGCTGGACTTTTTGTATTTCAAAGATAAATATGATAACTTGTTAAAAAGGAACTTGTTTGATGTTGCTTTCTATGTCAAGTGCTATGGTTACATGAAAGAACTAGTGCCTAACGGGCTAATTAAGGAAGCTGATTGATACATGTCCAATTAAATGTGTTAGATAATTAAATAACTAAAAAAACTCAAGGAAAGTGTGGTGGATGTGGCCATAGGTCCGTTCTACGGATGGGTAGTCCCGATTGGCCAGGAAATTTTTTTAAATTCACGATGGACAGCAAGAAGATCGTCAAAGAACACGAACAACAAAAGCATTGACCTAGAGTTATGATTGATCCCGATTTACGTTGTTTTAGGGGAACGGAATGGGACTATGCCTTATGGCGGAGAGGTTGAGCTTTGCATCCCTCTCGTTTCCCATTCTCCTTGAACCAAGTGTAGCATGAATCCACTTTGAACCTGACGTTTCTACGTAAAGTAGTTCACTCGGGTTCGACTCTAGTTACCGTTAGGAAATGACCAATAGGGAAAACCCTAATTCAGGTTGGTCCTAAGTGGGAATGGTTGGAATACTTCCGCTACGTGGTAGACGTAGAGAGTCCTAGATCGCAAACCCCGTAACATTCCATGGGAGTGCCGGGCAGATCCTTCTAGATATACTTTTCGATGGACTGCTAAGACATGTCCTGAAGATAACAGGTGGACACGTTACAAAATGTATATGAATATATTCCTTTGCATCCTTTTCAACAATAGGAAATGCAAGACCTTCAAACTCAACAAACTCCTCCACAAAAAAACTTTTTGCAAGAATTCAAGACATGGTCAATATCCCAGTTAGGGTTGAGAATATCATTTGCAGTTCCATAGTAATATAACTCCATGCCATTTTGAAGAAGAAAGTCTAGGAGCCTTTTTTGAGGGAGAAACCTCTGTGATCTGAGACAATCTAAGAACCCTCAATGGGGACTTGCCTTTGACTAGAGACTTCTTAGGCATTCCCAGACTTGTTGCTATTTTATGAGCAAGGGGAAGAAGCAGTAGGAATTTTAGGGGAAAAGGTAGGACAACCAGAGGCCCTTGACACCCTGAAGAAAATCTTCTTATTTTCCTCTTAGGAGTGACCACTCTTGGGAGCCTACAAAATCCTTTGGTTTAGACATGGAAGGATGCATGATATAGCATGAAAAGACATACCCTACCACACAACAAATGCCTACTTGCTTTGTATCAGAGGATGCATGATACAACACGAAAAGATAAACTCGATCACAAGAAGGAAGCCTACTCGGTTCGTACCAAAGGGTGCATGATACAATGCGAATTGATAGAGCCGATGAGATGGGAAAAAAATTCTCGCTCCATATCGTTGAGTGGTAATACAACACGATAACAAACACAAAAGAGCATGAGGAGCTCAAAATTAGCTAAGCTTGTCAATTTTCTAAAAAATCCGTAAATGTCTAATTTTATGTATTTATAGACAATGAGAGGGATTTGCCACATCGACAGCCATGTGGATGTGCAAACCTTAGCCAATAATATAGTGCCATATGTCACCTACCACACAAGTATAAAAAGACCAATGCTAGCTTACATGGTTCACTTTTGACATCCACAATACGACATGAGAATGATGATATGGAACGAGAGACCTCTTGCATTACCAATGCTCTTCCACCATTGCATCATTTCAGATATCTCGGTTAGAAAACGTTCTTTGTGTGATCTCCGTTTCATCCTTTCATGCCAAATCTGCACTACACAATATGACACGAAAAGGTCATCTGACATCTTGTAGTTTGCTCTATTTGTCCCATATCTGCAAATCGCTTTCAGCCTTGTGCACTTCTCGTCCCTATATAGTTGTAGATACGGTGTGACTATGTCATGTGCGATCCCGTGCTTCACTGCCTTTGCACTGCATTTGTAGTTTGTTGGTTGTCCTTTTCCATTTGTATATGCAGTCATCATGTCCGATCTCGAACTCCTATCTCTTCATGTCATATCGGCCTTATTAGTTCAGATTTGCAGATACAACGCGAGTACATAATGTCCTATTAGGCGCTCCCCTCCCTTCGCATTGTATCTATTGTTGTTATGCTTTATGTGAGTACATCATGTCTGATTAGACCAAATTTGCAGATATGATGCGAGTGCAGCACATTTGATCTAGCACTTTCCTCCATTCGCACCGTATCTGTTGTCGCTTCTATGTCCCTTTGATGTTGCAAATACGGCGCGAATAGATCTATTTAAATATGACGATCTTTACTCTCACGTCATATCTTATCCTTTGTTTTTAGTTTGTCTACTTGTGATTTTCCAATAGGTTATGGCAAGGACAAAGTAGAATGCAAGGAAGGTATCAATGACATTTCTTATAGACTATCAAGGGTGTCCACTGAAGTTGGCATGCAAAATAAATGGCAGCTTGTAGTCATTCTTTGTCTTCAGGAGGCAGCTAAAGACTTTGTTATTGACTTTATGAATGATGCTTACATTACTGCTGCTCATGCTCATAGGGTGATTTTGATGAACAAAGACTTTAGTATGGATAGTAGAATCAGAGGCCCTTGCCCACTACTGATAAAAAATCTTTGAGATCCTTAACGTTCTGCCAAAATTTTCTAGGAGAGAGAAAGGGCCAATGATCGAGGAGTTGACACATTTATACCCAACAAAGACCGCGTCCCAATAAGTGTTTGAGGAACAAGAAAAACCACAAGAGGTTACCCAAAAAAAACCACATCCCAACAAGTGTTTGTCCAACAAGAAAAACCACAAGAGGTTATAGAGTCGGAGGATGAAGTTTGCAAGAGGAAAATCGTTGTCCTTGGCCCTAACAACCTGAAGAGAATGAGGCATGTATATGGGCAAATGGTTGTCAATGTCTCTTGCACTTCTTCTTTAGAAGAGGAATATCTTAATATATCTCTTGAGGACAAATCCATGCTTGTTAAAAAAGATATTCAATTTTTTGATTCTGTAGTCTTTTGTTGCATAAGGTAAGTCATTTTAACTCTCAAAATTTTTAATATATGGAATGATGGTGCTATTTCATTGCAAATAATACTCCTTTGTTTTTGCCATTGGTTTGAGGGCATTGATTGCTTCTCTCAACCAAGAAATTTCTAAAAGTATATTTATTGTTGATCCACTATTATGAGTGGAATTATTTTCAAGATCTAGTTCAAACATAGAAATATTTTTCAAAACGTTTGATTCAATCGTAAACTACTATTTTTTTTTTCCTTACGTCGAAAGGTATTACAAAAGGGTTAATGTATACTTCTTTGTTGTATTCATTTCTTACTAATATTTTACTTTGCAGAGGACATTGGAGCCTCATATACATTGATATCTTAATGGTATCAACAACCAAGCAAAAATGTGCATTGATTAGAATACTACTTACTTTTTGGTTTATTGTTTATTTTATTTGATTGTCTATTTTAGTAACATGTTTCCATTTACAATGCTCGCAAGCTCATTGTTACCTTTTTGGACACCACATATGAGGATATTGCTGATCCTCAAAAACCATATAGCTTTCTCCAACAAGAAGTGCTCTTGCAAAGTGATGCGCATTCTTGTGGATGGAGAGTGATTTCAAATGTTTGTAGGACAATAGATTCAAAGATACTCAAGATAGATGGGGTTAATGTAAGTAATTTTCACATTGTTTTTTGTGAGGAACACATCTTTGAGTTTTCCAACGTATCACATTCTTTCTTGCAGTGCCAAGATTACCCTGATGCATACATGTGGTGGATAAGGGAGCGATGTATTGAGTTGATTTTGGATAGGGTAATCACGCCAGTCGACCCGAACTCCCCTCCACAAAAATCCTCAACTAAGAGTAAGGGTAAGGGCAAGGGTAAGTCATTTGGAAATACCAGTAAGGTAAACTCCAAAAGGAAAGAAATGCCAACACTTTCTCCTATGGAGTGCTACCCATCTCCTCGTCAGCTTGAAGAGAAGAGGCCTAGTTTAAGTTTGTATCTCCTATAATTCAAGCCCAAATTAAGAGTTTGTCATGCCATGTTATAACACAAAGACAAAGATTGGGGGCATACAATACACCTCATTGTATTTCCCTTATGGTCATACTCTCTAGATTTCCAAAGCCTTCCTATAATGTTGTCTAGTTCTGCTTTTGCAAAATTTCTACGTAGCCCAGATACATTTGTCCTTTGTAAATTTGCTATTTTGAAGAACGCCACAAAGATATGCATTGGTATAAATCATGACAAGTGTATTTTTCTTAAGATCCTTCCACTTGTCATGGACTTTTGAATATCTTGACATATTTTGAATTTAAAATTGTGTATCATTGCCTTATCAATCAAGAATCTCCCAATTTGGAGATGAGAGACTTGGTAATGGTAAATCCTTGATATGTCCATATGTACCTCCTCTAGAGGGAACCACGTATTGTGCATAATATATAAAAACCCTTCTCTTGCTAAAAGAACTGACGATCTCATCAACATAGATAATTTCTACAAATGCCTTATGAATTGCATTGAAGATTTCACTTAAGCTCTCCACAAGTTCCCATTCAGTACTTATTGATGGAAATATATCTACAACCAAGAATTCGATATTAGTACTTGCTTAAATGAAAAAATAATCACATATGTTATCAACTTAAGACTTACAATGTGTCTATTGGTGGCAAACACATTCATTTTTGGAGTCAAGTGCATATCCTTGGCCATGTAAACTTGTTGCAATTTGACAAACCACCCTTCATGCATAATTTTGAAAGAAATGATACATCCCTTCTAGTGATGTTTTATATCCTCTCTTTTTCTTCTTTTCACCTCGTGAGAGCCCTTGCAAGAGGGCATCATGGTAACCCAATAATTTATGCAAAAGGTTTCGGGCTCCCAATTTTCATCAACTCCTTGGCTATAGATGGTGCAAGAGTTTACTAAATGAGAAGGGCACCTTCTAGATGCCATACTTAGATTGACTTCATAGAGAAAGAAGCTCACCGAGAAAGACGAATGAGCAGAGAAAGAAGCTCATTATGAAATGCGAATAAACTAACAAGGAATATAAAGAAGACTAATGAAAATATATTGGATGCCAAAAGCTCTCAATTCTCAAAAAAGTCATTATTAATTTCATAACATCTTTATCATGTCCTTTGTTATATTTTATAAGTAAATGACTTTAGGACTACCAAAACATGTCAGAATTTGGATATTTTGGCTAAAAATGAGGAGAGAATCACGAAGTGGACTCTACTATCTCCAAAAAGGAGGAGATAAGAATACCATATTCTTGCACATGTGGCAAAATCTCTTTGGTCCTTTCCTTAATCTCAAGATTAATAAATTCCTTTTTTGAAGCATTTTTGGCCCTAATGGAGTTGAGATGATGTATTGGTGTTTTGATTGGTTTTGTAATGGTGATTATTTGGATCTATTTTCTTTTTGTTTTATAGGTTGATATTGTGAATGATTAGATTTAAGTATGATTGTGTATATTTTGAATTATTTTTTATGAGTGTGAATGGTTTTGGTTGAAGTTACAAGATTTTGCGATGTTTTGTTAATCTTCTATAGTGTTTTGTTGGATGTGTTTTTATCTTGGGAATGTTCTCCAATATTGGAAAGGGAAGAATATAAGCTTAAAATATTTCAAAGGAAGTAATGAAGTAACTGATGAAGACTTGAAGTGAAGACTAAAGTAATAGTGATAGTAGTGAACTCTAAAAGGTCACTATAGTGTCTCAAGTGCCTCTTCATATTAGACATAACTTTGGGAGGTGTATCCATAAACAAGAGAGGATTATTGAGTGTCATTTTATTGTATTACAGGTGGCTATGACATATGAGCGATTGAGAGAGTGATGTAGAGAGAAAGATAACCATTTCAGAGGCTGAAACTATGTATTCATGAGAGGAATTGTGAGGGATTGAGAGATGGAAATTGAATGAAGTCTACGTGATAAAATTGAGTAGATATTTGTATTTTCCTAGTTTTTAATGTATAATGATGAAAATATATCGAATTTTTTTTGAAGATAAATCCATGGGAGATTCATTTTAAGATGCTTCATAGACTTGTTTCTATTTTTCTTGTTGCTTCTCTTATTTGACAATATGAAGTGGTGAAGATATTGCTTGGTTTTTGATGATACAAGATAGACTTTCTTGTAGTATTTTATCCATTTCCTTGGTATTTTCTAGAGAACTCCACCTCTCATTTTTCTTTTTCTCCTATTGCTTATGCTAGTTATATGGATAGGGTGCAACAAAGAGCCTCAATGTATTTTTCTTTTTCTATTTCATATTCTTCTTTCTTTTCTTCAATAAAATTCCTAAAAGCTACTTGCTCTCCTAGTATTAATAGCCATGCACAAAGAATTTTTCATCTATCCAAATCCTACAAATCTTCATATTAAAATTTAAAAATGCTTGGAGGTTGGACGATAATCTTTTTGCAGCTAGGATGACTTTGGATGCTTCATCTTTTCTTTTACTTCTACAATATTATCTTATTCTTATTCTTCTTCTTCATCATTGATGATAATGGCATCATTAACTTTGTGTGCTCAATTGGCTTTGCCTTCCTTTTTGTTTTCTAGCATCTTGACCATGACCATGACCTTGTTGCTCCATTTTATGCATTCTTCTTAACTCTACTACTCTATTTCTCCATGACAAGTGCTTGCTAGTAGGACTAATACTCATCATTGATGCCCATTTGTTTGTTGAAAACCTTTCTTTGAAGTCAAAAGTTTCTATTACGGAGGCTATCATAGAGATGCATATGGAGATGAAGTTTTAAGAGGGGTATCTACTTATTGTTGGGGATATGGATGTATGAGTCAACTACAAGGGCACGGGCACATTGTTGTCTCTTTGCTCCTTATCTACCTCATTGAACATTAGTTTTTGATGATTGGGATTCTGTTCATCATTGTATGGACTCTATTTTGTTTGCACATGGGTGCCAAGGGGCCATGGTACCACTAGATGGTCATCCAGGTGACTGATATGTTGGGCAATGAAAAATCTCAAAATTTCTCCTTGGATAGCCTAGGCATCATCAAAAGAAGAAAGGTGTTGGTTGAGGTAGAGCAATTATGCAAGCAAGTCATGTGGTGGCATATAGACTGGCTACCTTGTGAGCACAGTTATTTGAATGGAGATTGAAGGGAAGGGGCATGACCATGTATAGGTGTAGAAAAATTTTCTTCTTCTTCTTGATTCCTCCATCAATTGCTTCTTCTTATAATGAAGTGTAATGAATCATTTGTCTATTTGAATAATTTTGATGGTGGCTTTCAATTATTGAAATAAAATATCTATGGTTAGGGTTTTATTTTTAAACTTTAGGGTTGAAAATTTTATAAGAATGTTTATTTAAAACCCTTGATACATAAAATTTAGATCTCTAAACTCATTTTCACTTTCACTCTCTACTTCTGTATACCTGTGCTCTCCTTCATTCTCTCTTTCTGTGTGACATGGCTACTACTCTCGCCTTTGCCGCGCATGGATTACTTCCACATGATACACGCCTATAGGGGATCAAATTTAACCAAGGTTTTGCATGACCTTGAATCTAGTGAGTTCACTTTCTATGGTAGATCCTAGCTCTAGCATATTGGTATCATTTTGTGATGAGACGAGCCCTCTCACTTGCTCCATCCCAGACTCTACTCTTAGGTGGATTCTGATAGATTTTTTGTATAGTCTACGTGCCGGATCAGGCCATGCAAAGGTAATAAACCAAGATCTGGTGCACATGGGGCAACAACTCTGTACTAAAGCTGTACCCATCTCATCCTAAGACCACATTATGATGGATCTCATCGAGTGTGATGTAGCCTTTTCCATCTATCTTTTGTGCACTGATGTGTAAGAGGACAGTGAGGAAGATATCAAAGCACCCTCCTAGCCACCATATCTCTACAATATTTTGAGAGGGAGACTGGGGAAATAACTCTCAATCTAAGTGAGGAGGTAGCACAGAGCTTAGCTATTGTACACCCACCTCCCTGCCCTGCCCTGTTAAGATACTGAGCAATGAGCCACCCCTTGCTTCTCTCCATGTCACCATCGAGGGTGTTGAATACCTATTCATGCAAGATATGTTGGAGATTTTGGAGATAAGAGAAGAAGAACTATACTATATCATGGTGCGTGATGCACCTGATGATTTTATAGATTTTGATGTACATGATGCACCACCATATGTGGAAGAGGTAGCTCGATATGATGGCATGAGTGTCAATGCTATCTTTGCCATTGTGAGCATCCAAAAGAAAATTAAGGATTCTGCACTAGAGTATGAAATCTTTGACCAGGATTTTGAGTGCTTACAAGAAAGCCTTTTTGGTCCTCGACCCGACTACATTATACCTTTCTAGGAGAGAGATGAGGGTCGGCCCGATTTTAGGAGCAGATAGATGGCACGGAGAAGGTAATTTTCAGTTTTTAGCACAACTTGACCCATAGGGCCTTGAGGGCATAAGGACTGACATCCTCAAATTTGATCGGGATTGAACCCTTGCAGAAGCCCTGTCTGTAGGCTCACTTCTACAGATTCAGGCCCCTAGATGCAAGCCTATGGACAGGGCTCCTGCAGGGGTCCAATCCTATAGATTCAGACCCCTAGATGCGATCCTAAGATAGGGCTCTTGCAAAGGTCTGATCTAGATTCAGGCCCCTAGATGCAAGCATGTGGACATGGCTTCTGTAGGGGTTGATCTTAGTCAAATTTGAGGATGTTGGTCCTTTTGCCCTCAAGGCCCTATGGGTCAAGTCGCATGTAAAACTAGGGTATAGATCTTTAATACTCCATGAATAGTAAGTCTGATACTGAATTTATGTGGCATAGGAAATTATTTAATACTCCATGAATAGTAAGTTTGATACTAAATTTATGTGACTCTGCATTGAAAAAGTACATTGGCTAGCTTGTGCAGCAACATATTAGTATTTCATAAGACATGTTCTCTTGCTTTCTCTACTAAGAACTTTCTAAAGCTGAGGGCATTGATGATGAAGGATGGCCCCTTCAAGATTATCCACACCAACTCTAGCTTCTTGTAGAAAGTGGTGTTGCTTCGATGTTCAAAGCTGATATACTTATTCACAAGTATTAGGCCCACTTTTCTCCATGGTGGCCCGTGGTATGGTTGCTAAAGTTGAGGACCCTAGTGTCATTAGGCAGGAACTTCTGGGGCAAAATGTATTGCTACCTATGATAAAGAGTAGCTCTGACCATGGGGAGCCTAGCTCCAAGAAGCTTAGGATAGATTAGATGTACTTATTACCCAATTATGTTTCTTTTGCAATGTAACACAGTTTGTAATCTTCTCTTGTATTCATAAAAATTGATGTTGTTGGATTTGCATGCAATATAGTTTGTGATACGTGTCATTTATTATTATTTGTATTTGAATGTAATACTTATTTGTTAGATTTATATGCAACATAATTCATCATTTAAATTTAATATACATCGCTTTATCGAATTTGTGCGTAACATTTATTTATCCAAAGACATGTAAGGATAACTTAAATAAATAAATAAATAAAACAAATAACAAGTGAGTAAACAAAAATAAGATGCACCAAAAAATTTTATTCATATTCATAACAATTTACGGAGGATCTGATATAAGTAGGGTTTTACAAAATTGTTTTAGAAGCTAGCTTCCATACATGTAGACCCCTATTGTTGCTACTCTCTACCAGGACTGTTCCTCCATCGCTGAAAGAATCTCAGCATATTCACAGATTCCTCTATTAGTGATGGTGACCCTCCTTACATGCAGCAGCGCTACATAGACCGAGTCTTCAAACAATTCAATTAGGAAGGCTTCTGCAGCTTCTTGTAGTACAAGGAGAGCTTGGGT
Source organism: Lygodium microphyllum (assembly GCF_053477565.2). Classification (NCBI taxonomy): domain Eukaryota; kingdom Viridiplantae; phylum Streptophyta; class Polypodiopsida; order Schizaeales; family Lygodiaceae; genus Lygodium; species Lygodium microphyllum. The sequence continues at coordinate 100,261,178 of NC_141162.1, read as the reverse complement.
AGTCCACCAATCAGGTCAATCCACACTTGAATTATCCGAGGGAAGTGCCTCTTGCTATTTCTAATTAGTATGTTCTACATTGTCTCCCATATCACCTTTTGGAATGCAACCTTTGGTATCAAGAGGTGCATGGTTTTATGATAATGGCGGATCTCTTGGAGGGCCACTGTGCGTGGCTTCCATCGATGCTTGCAATGGTGGCGTGGTGGTGCAATAGCAGGGAGAGTTGCCTCTGCGCGAGAGTTCTTGGGGGGAATCTTCGAGTCACTTGCTTGGTGCTTGGCATGTCTCTTCTAGGAGTGAGAAACTTGAAATATAGAACTCAAATGGATAAAATGAGATGAAACTTTCAACTTATAACAACTTATAGCCAAACTTTTTAAAAATCCATAAACTTGAATTAATGTATCTAGATTTAGAAAAAATATGATTAGTGATTAGATTCACTTGAAGTTTTACATGTGGACTCTTCTAGGACACATCAACCATCCAAAAAAAGGCCCCATCAAAAGCATCAAGGACACCTAGTCGAAGGCTCACATGTGGGGCCCTAAATCTAGGAAATCAGGGCTCGACATATACGAGCCTCTGGCCAGGTGTCGTAGAGGCTCCTAATGGGGCCAATTTTTTAGTTTTCATAAGTTCTTATGATGCCTGACACATGGGTGAAGTTTCACTAGATTTTGATTTATAAAATTGATGATTGAATCTTTTTTTGAAAAATGCATTAACTGGATTATACTTGAATGAGAACAAAAAAAAATTCACCGAGTGTGAGTATTTGCATATTAAATGTATTCTCGACCAAACTATGTGCAACATTGAAAAATTAAAAATTCACAAAATACAAATCATGGGCAAAATGGAATATCATATATTAGATATAGTATTGACAAACCATAAAATACAGTTAAGATACAGTGCATCAACCTAAGTACAACTATTCATTGATGTGTGCGTGATTGTACATAAAATTTATCCTCAACAAAACTACTTGCAAAATTGGAAACCTAAAAATTCACAAAATGCAAGTCATGGGAAAAATAGAATATCACATATAGGATATACCATTACAAAATCACAAAATACATGATAGATAGTACATCACACCAAGTACAACTAGGGCTAGGCAAAATTTAGCTATGTTTTGAAGACCACTGCAATTAAATATTTGAAGGTCTACTAGAAGGATAACAAAAAAATAAGCTCCATAAAATCTACAACCAAACTTGAGCTAAACATAGATCCATTTAAAAGGTAGCTTCTCAAAGCATGTTGTTGGCATTAAGATTAAATACAACCTTGTCGTTGCGAATCCTATGAACAAAAATCAAATCTATGGGCTTAAAAGTGATACATTTGGCATGAATGGCTAGAAGTTGACAGTCACACACTCATGAGATCAATCAAGTAGCTTTTAGCTACCTCTTGGAGAGCAAGTAAGGCTTGGCTTGACCATCGCCCCACATTCCTTGCGTGGTTTCTTGAAAAGAACTTGTGATGATGCTCTGACTACATATCTTGTACTATTTCTCGCACCAACCTAGAGAATGGTGCCTTAGGAATAATTAAGTTGATAGTCTTTTGGAATTTCCTTATCTTATGTAGAGCAGTTGTGCTTGCTCTCCATCTTTGCTTCTTATGTGTTGGAGGATGTGTATTACCAGTTGGAGCAGTAGTGGGAACTAGAGCAACTAGAGCACGTGGACCACCATTTTTGGACAATGGTGGACCATTATTCTCAATAGGCGGGTCATCATTATTGACCACACTAGGGCCACTATTGTTGGTCATAGTAGCACCACCCTTATTAGAAGTTGTAGTAGGGTCACCATTGTCGGCCACTACTAGGGAGCTATTATCACTCATAGTATTCTCACTAGATTTAGAAGAGTGTTGAGCTCTTGCTCTCGCATGCACCTTCTTAATATAGGAAGCTTGGAACGTGCCATGGCTGTGATGATGTAGGATAGAAAAGTGGAGGGTAGAGTGAAGAGTAATGGGAAAAAATGAAAGGAGAGACTTGACTTAAATACGAAACTTTTAAACTTACTGTACTATAAATGAACTTTAAAATAACTTTAGTATAAATGAACTTTTAAATTACTGTAGCATAAATGAACCTCTCTCTCTCTCTCTCTCTCTCTCTCTCTCTCTCTCTCTCTCCACCCCATCCCTCCCTCTCTCTATCTCTTGCCACCCCCCTCATGCCCCTCTCTCTCTAGGCTAGCGAATCTTCCAAGGTTTGGAATTTTCAAATCTTTGTCTTAGGATTTCAAAATGGACTTTTCATAATTTAAATTCAATTTTTTGAAAGTTTTAACAATATCTTGTACCTATAGTCAAATAAAGGACTCAGGTAGAGATAACCGTAAACTTCACTCTCTAAGATAGGCATTGTTACATTGTCCCTTCTCCCAATATGTGTGGTTTAAGATTAATAGACCTAAAAGATAGAGAAATCGGTATCAAGACTTTGAAAAATATATTTTGAATCTTTGAAATTTAAAAAAAAATTACAAAATGCTATTTTGGCCAAATTCAAATAGATAAACTATCTAAAGCTTAAGATAGGAGTGTTAAAGACATCTCATGTTTAAGATAGAAGTATTGATGAGTCATATCCTTAGTACTTGTACTCTCTCTTTGACTCCAAATGCATCAAGATTGTACTTTTTATCTAGATCTCCATTTCTTGCCATATCTCTCTTGGGTTGCCAACCATTCTGCATGGTGTTATCTAGCTGTGCCATTTTCATATCTTTATTTCCTCACTTTATATATTTCCATACTTATAGATTTAACTTGAGAAGTTTTGGACTTCTTTTTTTTCCCCTCGTATCATATCTCTAAGCTCCTATACCACCATTGGAATAATTGCCTCATAGAATTGGAATCATTGATGCCACCTCCATGATCAGTCACCTTTTGAAAAGCACAATGAGCTTCCCAGTGAGATTGTTCCATTCCTTGACTTGACCATACTGTTAAACTCCCTTGATCTTTAAAGTGTGGACCATGTACCTCAAGTATATGCTGCATAAGAAAGAGAGATTAGAAACACAAACTAATTTGCAATGATGATATATTTTTGTAATGGTGACAATGCTGACCATGCAGTGTGTTATGTTGTTTGAAGTCCATGCCTCCACCATAGAGTTGTGAAATTAAGCACCTACCTCTTTAAATGTATTGGCATCACCATCCCTAAACCTCAACTTTTGTAAAGAGCTGTTAAAATATTTAGGGAAATCCACACTACTGCCTTTGTAATCCTTGTTCTTCCCCCATCATTGCTCTGATTTGGATCAACAAGGTGCAACTTTTTCCATGCTTCATACTTCTTTGGTTGTTTCACAAGTATATTGCCTTCCTCATCTCGAGGTGGAGATACAAACTTCCTAGCCTTGGGTCTGCGAAAGCATGGTTTGCAAGGGATGTTTCCACTCTTGCTTGATTTTTTCGCATCCTTTTTTATTTCTACTTGCCCCCCTTGCAATCCAACTTCAGAGAGGACTTGTTCTACCTTCCTGCATGTAGCATCAGCTTCCAACACAGGCTAAATCTTGTATGCAAAGCATACATATTCATATACTAACTTCTCAATTATTCTAACAAAACAATGCAATGTGTAAAAGTGAACCCTTGTCAATGGTGTTTCTAAAATAGGGTGCTAGTTTGGATCCATTGGGACTGGCACTCCATTTCTCATGACTTTCTAATCATGAGTTGGAGCACCTTGTTGTTCTATCTTGGCAAGCCATTCTTTCTTTCTGTCTTTCCCTTTCTTCCTAGTTTGCATACAATACATGTATGAAAATTTTGCATTTGCTGCTTTCGATAAACCAAACATACACTTAATTGTTTTTAAATCACCTACAAGATGCCATTCAACTTGATAGTCCCCAAATCCTTCAACATGTAACGTTGCTCCATTATTTTGCTATTGAATAACATTGGTTATATTAGTGAGGTTAAATTTTTTTTTGAGTACTTCATGATCCTCTGGTACTTCAAATGCTGCAAGCCACCATATTTCATTCTCCTATTGCACACTAAAGTATAAAGGATGGCTTTCATTGATTTGGGATCCAATGCTCGATTCATAAGTGTTATTCTCACACATTCAAGTTTTTGCCCCTTGATAATATCACTCTAGTCAAGTTTGAGGACAAGTCTCTACATTCTTTCAAAGACATATTGTAGAACTTGACCATAGCCACTTGCACCCTACATATATCCAATGGGAAACATACTTTAGTATGTGTGTGTATTCTAGATGTATAGGCTCACTAATCAGTTCTAAATAATTCTCATTTAGTTATTTTTGAGCCTTCTTCACGTGAAATGGTTTTGGCAGAGGCACTACTCACTTATTTTTGAAGACCTACTTAAAACTTATATTCAATTGTTTTTTTTCCATGTATTTCTTATGGCCTTTGAGTTAGTGGATCAAGTGGATAAATGCACCTATCAACCCAAAGATCCACATTTTTTTTCCATGTATCTCTTTCTTGTTGCATCTTATATCTTATTGCATCATTCCTTTCCACATTTCTTTTGAATAGTGGTGCATATTCATCCTCCTGAATATCTCTCTTTCTCTTAGTGCCTCATGCACCTCCATTATGCAAAGAAAAACGTATGATAATTTTAACTTGGATTAACATTCAAATCACATAATTATACCCCTTTGATTCACTATATTTGCATTCTTTTTTACCCAATTGGATCTTGACTCTTTCACTTGATTTTAGTCATGATATATCCTAATCAACCCCTAGTTAGCCTCTTATCTTATCTTGAAATCAACTTCTTTTTAGGCTCTAATCTTATCTTCTATTCTATCCAAAATACACACACACACACACTCTCTCTCTCTCTCTCTCTCTCTCAACAAGAATTGGTCAAAGATTATTAAACACATTTATACAAAAGATTGGATATAGTGAAGAACAATAATATCATCTGATCTTCTACCCAAATGTACTCTCTATCACTCTATCACTTATTTTCTTAGTTCATCTCACAAAGTCAAATACACACACACACACACACACACTCTCTCTCTCTCTCTACATGAATTGTTGCTTAGGATTAAACAACAATTGTGAATAATAATAACATCACAGAGATTAAAAAATAAAGATACCTCCATAATCACTTAATTGCTTGTAGTATAGATTGTTGAAGAGAGAGATCTCTTATAATATGGTGTTGAAGAGGGACATTGCTTGTAGTAGTGTAGAGAGTGTTGTAGATGGAGATTATTTGATTTCAACAAATGGTATCAAAACCACTCCTCAAAGCCACTGCATAAGTTTTCATATGAAAAAAACCATATTTTGGAGGGAAAGAGAAGAGTACACAAAATTTGGGATAAAACTAGAGCTTTTAGAGGGAAGGAAAAAATGTCCAAATATGTACTTATCCAAAAGAGATAAAAATTTACAAGGAAAATCTCGAGTCAAAAATGTGTCTTTGGGTAAAAAATAATCTTAAAATATGATGTGTACGTCAACTTATACCGTTTTTAAACTTCCGTCCTTTTAAGAAGTGGGAATGAGAATGATATTAATATATTTTAATGTTGAAAAGTCATGAGGGTATTAAAGAGTCGTCTGTTAATGATTGGCTTCGTTTTTGAAGAAAATAGAATTATATTTTTGAAGTTGTAAGGATTTTAAGAAAAAATGACCTTATCCTACAGTTTGCGAATAAAATAATATGTGAATTCTATTAAAAATACAAATACAAGATTTGCTTGATTGTAGAAGATATCTTATTATAACATTATTTTGGAATTTCTTTTTAGAGAGAGGGAGGTGAGAGAAACCCCTTAAGGGGCAAAAAAAGCGAGCCCATATTTCTCCTAATGCTTGATAACTCCCACACCCCTACAACTCAATGCATTGTGCCTCAAGTTGCTACCAGCATAACTACTCTATCTAACCTAAAGAAGTCCACAAAGGTTACTCTTTTGCCATTTGGTCACATAGACCTCATTTGACATACAAGTTAGGTTCCACTCAATGTATGTGCTCACACATAGGTTCTCCTCATAATCAAAGCCTTATAACTTAGAGCACCGTGGATCATGGGTAGCAACTTATGAGGGAGGGGAATTGAGCATATCTAACATCTACATCTGTATAACTTACTCTAGCCATATCTCATTCAAATCTAAGCAATCTCCAAGTAAATGAGTTTGGGAGGAAAAAGCCATATCACTGACAATCAGGCCTAGTTTTTTGATTGTTCTAGATATAATAGGACATAATTACAAGAACTCTATAGATTAATCAAAAGAGCTATTTTGGGCACTCATTTGTGCCATAATAGCACGCACAAATTACATATAGTACAACGTGGAAACTGATTACAACCAGATTTCTCAATTGTATGCCAATAGGGATCCCTTTACGGACCAATCTATAATTTTATGCTATAGAATATGTGGCTAAATTTCTAGCTTGGAATTTAGAAAGTGAGGTGGTTTTTAATTTAAGTAAAATAATTCTTGTAATTGGTTGGGTAAAGACTTCCAATAACACTCCTAAATATATAAATTTTTGAAAGATACTGAAAGCATAAAATGAAAAATAGTTCAACTATGTTAGTGGAAAAAACCTGCAAGGTAAATCACACAATACAAAATTACCAAAGTTCAACTTTTTGGCGAACAAATATCCATAGATAATATATTCATTAGATACAACGTAACATTGACTTACATTTTCTATTGAAGAGCACTTCTATTCCGGTTTATATATACAAAGGAAAATGCTTTAATGTCTCAAGCTTGCCATCCACTAGCACTAGGTACTTCATTATTTTGCTAGGGAGTTCACTCTTTGTAAGGGATACATGTCAAAGAATCCTAGAAAATCTCTATCTACCACTCATGCAAATGTGATTTGACCACCTTTTTACACTTATCTGATATATGAAAAAGTTTTCTTGTGTACCCCCTTTTTAGATATAAGATTTTGTATTCACTAGTTAGATAACAACTTTGAGTAGCCTTGGCTAAAATTCCTCCCACATAGTCACCAAACTTGCATTCATACTGATTCTATAGGAAGTAGACAAATTAGATATCAATTGATTCTATAGTTAGATATCAACTTTGAGAGGCTCAAATTGTTCAATGATGAAAAATATAGACGTGGCCTCTCATAATGATTCTGCCCAAATGCACGTGGATGTCTTCTATAATTGATATGTCAATCCAAATAAGAAGGCTATCCATATTCATCATATACATCATGAGCATATGCATCATGCTACCCACAAGAATGCTAATATATTTGCTATTCTTTGATCTGGCAGTCCAATTCTACTACACTATTATGGACAAGGATTCTAAGTTTGATTAAGAAAGAGTAAAATTGATAGAGACGTTTATGAATTGGGATGGAAGCTTTCCAAACTCTATTTCTACTAATGATCCAAAGTCAATGAATTGGTCAAATAATCCCCAGAGATTCATTTATGAAGATGATGAAGCACATGCATGGCATGGATATCAACCTGATGAACAACATTATTATGTGCAACATTCTTCTCATGATGGGTAGAATCATGAATATGGACATAATGTTGGTCATTATTTTTATGTGGTCAACCATTCCATGGTCAATATTACAATGGTCATCAATCATTTCATGGGAAGTAGCACCTACATTATGATCATTGATTCCTTGAGTAGTTTTCATTTGGATGTACATATGACCACAATTCTTTGGGTAGCATGATATGTATGACAATGTGATAACCACTTTGTTGAGAAATATGCAATCACACCCATATGTGCCTCTTTGTATGGAACAGCTAGGCAAGGAACATGTAGCTCAATCTAGGAAAAGTTGCCTTATTCCATAGACACGCTGGAGGAAAGTAGTATCATCCTGCAACTATAAAAGAGTGTACTTGAAAATCATTTGAATGAGAATGGTATTGTACTTTGTACTTTTAGTCTTATCTCTCTCTGCTAAAGATTATACTTATGAGTCTAGGATAATCTATCTTGGAACCTAATTCACTTGAATAATAGTTAGTGTGTCTAGTCTCAATCATCATGTCTCTTATCATCACTGACTTTCACCCTCCATAACTAAACCTTGCTCAAGGATCCATGTTTCTCAACATGGTATCAAAGCCATGGTGAGCTTGGTTTAGCTTAGCTCATCAGCTCAACTACACAAGATGGCTTTATCTCTCACTTTGTAATGAATGAAACTAAGAGGAGAGAGGAGAAGAGTTGAAGAGAGAGAAAGAGAGCAAGAAGAAGAAGAATAAAGAAGACTAGAAGAGGAGAGAGAAAGACATAAAAGAGGAGAGATGAAGGGAGGAAGCCATGGAAGCTAGGGATGAAGGTGAAGAGTATGTTCTTGATAATAATTGGTTGCCCTAATCAGGGACTCTTACACCTTATATACCCTGGTCAGTGTGGTTGGGTGTCTAAACCCTAGTCGGTGTGTATTCTACTTGTTACAATCCATCCCCACCCTGAAGGTTTTTGCCCTAAAAAACAAGGAGAAGTAGAGGGGAGTGATGGGTGGGCTAAGGGAGGGTTGTAGAGTACTACTCTAAGCCCTTTTACAATGAAAATTGGGTGGGTAATGCAACTTGAAGACATTTTCCATAAATTGAGTGGCCACCTGAGAGGCAATGTATTGGGTCTTAGTGGTGGGATAAAGTGGATAGCTTTGATGAGGTGATCAACTACCACATAGATACTATTCCACCCTTTCTTGGTCATGGGAAGGCCAGTGATAAAGTCCATTGTGATGTGAGTCCATTTCCCTTTAGGGATAGGGAGAGGAGGCTACAAGAGGCTAGCGGGCGTGAGTGTACTATCCTTGTCCTGTTGGCATGGAACACATTTGGTCACAAAGTCCTTGACATCCCTCCATAAGCCTTTCCAATGAAAGCTCTTGGCAATCCTGTCATATGTTTTGAAAACACCCAAGTGACCAGCAGTGGGGCAAGAATGCATCTCTTCCATGATCTTTTGCATGAAAGGAGAAGTGTGGGGACAACAATCTTGCCATGGGACCAAATAAGGCCATACTTGAGCTGATATTGGGAGTTTTCAGCCATGACCCCATGCTATAATTTTTGGAATATGTGGGTGAAGTGATCATTTAACAAGTAAGCCTCTTGAAGCTCTTCAACCTAATCATTGTGCAATTTAGAGATAGAGGATACTCAGCATGCCCACATTAGAGAGAGTGAATCAGTCACAACATTATCCTTGCCCCGAGTGTGCAAAATGTCAAAGTCATAGTTTTGTAAGGTTGCCACCCGTCTCATTTTCTTAGGAGTCAAAGTGGACTGAGTCAAGCAATACTGGAGGACTCAGTAGAGTCACTTTTTACTTGGAAGCGGCTGCCATACAAATAGTGGTGCCATTTCTTGATGGCATGGAGGATGGCCAACATCTCCTGGTCATATACATTCATTTGCATCTCCTTCTCATCAAGTTTGTGGCTCTCAAATGCAATCACACTATGCTCTTGCAATAATACTGCATCAATACCCCTGCCACTAGCATCACAATGAATGGTAAACAACTTAGAGAAGTCAGGGTAGACAAGAATTGGGGCTGAAGTAAGCATGTCCTTTGACTGTTTGAAGCTATGATCAACTGTTTTAAGCGATCAATCAAAGGTTCTGCAATGGTGGCATAGTGCTTAATGAAGCGTCTATAGAATGAAGAGAGACCAAGAAATACATGCAAAGAAGTGGTGGTGGAAGGAGTGGGCCAGTCTCTAATACATTGCACCTTCTTCGGGTCAGAGCTTGTATGCCATTTTTGCTCAGAATGTGTCCCAAGTACTCCACAGATGTCTGCATGAACGTGCATTTGCTCTCCTAAGCAAAGAGTCGATACTCTCTTAATATGTCAGACACCCTTGTGACATGTGTCAAGTACTCCTTGGATGACTTGTTGTAAATGAGGATGTCATCAAAGAAAATAAGCACAAACTTGAACAAAAAGGGTTGTAGGATTTTGTTCATAAGGCTTTGAAATGTGGCGGGGGTGTTAGTCAACCCAAAAGGCACCACTAGAAAATGATGAATTTCACAATCAGTCCTGAAGGCTGTTTTGACCTCATCTCCCTTCCTCATACAAATCTGATGGTAGCCAGAGTGCAAGTCAATCTTAGTGAAAAAGCATACCCCTTTCAACTCATCCAACTAGTTGTCAATCCGTGGGATGGGATAGTGGTTCTTCACTATGATTTTGTTCAAGTCTCTGTAGTCAATGTACATGTAGGGTAGGGGATGCATAGGGGGAAGAACTCGGTTCAATGAAGCCTATCTCTAACAACTCCTTGACTTGCTTTGCAACCTCTTCATGCTCACACTTGGAGAGTTTGTAAGGGGGCTTGTTTATTAGCTTGGAATGGCTTGGAATGGGGCTCTAAGTCAAGTGGGTGGTTTGCTTGTCTCTTAGGAGGAAGGGTTGTAGGCATCTGAAATATGTCATTGTATTCCTCAAGTAAGACTTGCAAGGCTGAATCATTAGATACTACAGAGGGATGACCAAAATTGTCCTTATTCAATTGCAAAACAAAGATTTGTGAGCATTTCTTAAACTCCCTTTTGAGTTGCTTTGCTGTAATGAGCTAAAAATCAGTATGATCTTGAACTCCCTCTAGATAGATAGGCTGTCCATGTATCATAAAATCCATGGAAGTCCATAGCAATTTTCCCCAATTGTTTCAGCCAATCATAGCCTAAGACAACATCAATGCGGCCCATATCTAGGCAATTAGATCAACCAGTGCCACATAGTTTTTGCCAAGTATAAGGGAATTATGGGACATACATGTGTGCTAATTTCTTCTTCTCCATTTGCAACTTGGACCTTCAAGGGGTGGCGTAATGCCATAGGGGTACATTTCAACCGATCAATGGCTGATTTATTGGCAAAACTGTGAGTGCTACCATAATCCACAAGGATGAAGCATGCTTTCCATGGATACTTCCTTGAATGTGAAGGATATTGGGGCTTCGGGAACTCTTCCAAGAATCCAAGGAGATAGAGCAAAGGGAAGTGGTAGGTGGATGGGATGCGAGATCAAGTATCCATGATGGATCACCACTCGGGTCAAAGGGAAATCCATCCTTCGGGTCATAGAACTGCTCATGATCAACATCATGCGTAGGCTCAGTCTGGTCAGTGGGTAGGGCATCCTCATCATTGTGTCAATCTTCCATGACATACATGCTATGAACCTTGACCTTAGCTGTCTTGTATGAGCATTTGGAAGCATGATCAGCACTGTATTTATCTCCACATTTAAAGCACAGCCCCTTTTCCTTTTATTCCTTCATAACATCCGAAGAAATGAAGTGTTGGCTACTGGATCCATGGGAAGGTGATGTAGTGGACTACTTATTTTTAGCATACTTATTCTCAGCATTAGAGTCAAATGTTGTTCCCAAAGTGCCCATTTTTCTTTTAGCATGGAAGGCCTGGTAAGTGGATAATTTGGGGATGTTATTAGGCATAGTAGTGCCTTGAAAACCACCTCTATATGGGGGTTGATCATGAAGAGATGTGGAGCTGTCTAGAACCTTGCTAAAAATGTTCATTCTTACAGTACTTTCTTGCATATATCTCAGCTAGTTCAATTGCATCAAATATTATGGTAGGTTTTTGGGCCATGATATGTACTGATAGGCTTGGTTCCAACCCCTAGATATACTTTTGCAATTTGGCATAACCACTAATGCTCTGCATATACATAGTCAAGTTCATGAATTCATTTGTGTATTCATGTATAGTGAGGTTATGTTGGTCAAGAGTGTACCATCGTCTTGCCAACCACTCTTTTTCCATAGGAGACACAAAAACTTGGACCATATGAATTTTAAAATCTTCCTAATCAATGAGCTGCTAATTCTCTTGATTGATATAACATCACCATGTGTGGGAAAATCCTTCCAAGTGGAGAGAAGCAAAAATGATTTTCTAGATCATCAATGCGAGGGTAGATATCGAAGTAGGACTCCAACTTGGGCGTCCATTCCTCTAAGTCAAATGGTGAGGGGGATTAACCATTGTACTTTGTGAGGATGATCTTGTCATGCAATTCATTAGGGCCATGTTGCCCATGAAACCCTTGTTTCCTATACATCCCATGGTGGCCATACATGCCTTGCTATCCATACATCCCATGTGGTGCATTCATCTCATATTGTCCATTATAGCCAGGATGCTCATGATTGCCAAGCTAGCCATTGGTACCATATTGTCTATGATGGGGCTGATTCATAAAGGGTGCATGGGGGCTTCAAGGGAGAGCGGGGGAATTTTGACCAGGGGTGGGGGAGGGCCTCAGTGGGATGTTGGCTACATGGTTGACAGGGGAATTCAACAAGGGCTCATTGCATACCCATCTTCTCTGCCATCAATACATCTCTTCTTATTGCATGCACTTCAAGTGTCATATATGGGTGTCATTAGCATTGAGGAGGTGTCCAGGGGGATCATTACATCAAGGAAAGTTGAGATCATGGGGAAGTACCTACACTTGCATATAAGTATCGAGCAGGGCTCCGGATCACTAGGAGGTGAGCAAACTCCCCCCCGGGCGGGTTGTGCACCCCTTCATAGTCTTAAGGGGTAAGGAAGGGTCACTTCTCTTTTGTCTTGCCACCTTGCCTAGCATCGGCCTTTTTCCTCAACCGGAGTATACATGGCATACATTTTTATTAAGCAATCAATATGAGATGCATTTGAAAGGAGGCATTGGACCTTTTCATGAAATGCAAGGAATGGACAAGGGTTGGGGTAGGGGTTACCTTGGCAGTCTAGTGACTCACTAGCTATTACTTACCCAATTTACAATGGCTATTATTCACTTTGAGGTTTATTCCAAGGCATAAGAAAAAATGGGAGTTAATGTCAGCCAATATAATGAATTTTCAGGATTAGAAATGATGCATGCATGCAAAGGGGATTGAGTTATTGAGCCTATGCAATCTTTAATCTCTCCAACAAGGGATTAAGCTTAGCAAGTGGCTAAATTTGAGAGATTAAGATCAAATTGACATACCTCGACAAGGAGACCGCTGAATCATAGCTCATCATGATGCCCATTTGCTTCGTCAATCGAGCCCGATTGGTTGGTGCATTCCCATGGAAAAAGCCTTCAGCATTCGAATGCTCTGAATGATGATGATGGCTCCCATGCTTGTTCTTGAGCTTGAGCTTCAAAGAAGGAAAGCTTTAAGTGAAGCTTTCATGGATTCCCACAAAAATCTCTACATGCTGAGCTCCATGACTTCAATCCGGGTAGGGGAAAGAAAAAGGGATTGAAGGTTTGCATGAAGACTGAGCTTCTTGATGTTGTGGGCTGAATTGAGGGCTAGGGTGGAGCTTCAATGGATTTTCATGGTAGGGTATAGCAACAAACTGAGCATTGTTGGAGGAGGGGGGTTCAAATGATGGATAAGAAGGTCCAACTTGGTCAAGAGGAGTAGGGGGGAGCTGATAATGCCATGGAGAAGGTTAGGAGGGATGAGACTTGAGTTGGGGGAGGGTAGATAGAGCAGGAAATAGCAGTGCAAAATGCACCACAATTTGCGGGTTGTTCCCTGGGCTTTCTTCCTAGGTGGAACCCTCCACAAGGGTATTGTCCTTGGTCAAGGGCAAGTGGGGAAGGCTCCTAGGACTTCAGATGGGCACTCCCATGGCTTCTTCGAGGGAAAAGAAGAGTTCTTCTCTCTGTTGTATGGCTATGGTAGCTTGCCTATGAGGAGAGAGAAAGGGGATGAAATAAAAAGTAGCTGAGTTTTTGTCCTCCTCTAACCCTTGAGACTCCAAACTTGGCCTGGAACCCTTAAAATTTTCATGAAAAGAAGTGATACCTGCTATTTTAACTGTTTTACGTCTAGATATGTCTAAGTCTCTAGCCATAGCTCCTGCTTGCTCCAAAACGATGAATTTAACTGCAGCCCTTTCTTGTTGTACATGTACATGTAAGCTGAGTAGCTAGGGTTTTTGGGATTTGAAAAGGAAGAAAGGGGAAAGGAGAAAAGGACCAAAGCTTGAAGCTCTGATACCACTTGTAATGAATGAAACTGAGAGGAGAGACGAGAAGAGCTGAAGAGAGAGAAAGAGAGCAAGAAGAAGAAGAAAGAAGACTAGAAGAGGAGAGAAAAAGACAAAAAAGAGGAGAGAAGAAGGGAGGAAGCCATGGAAGCTGGAGATGAAGGTGAAGAGTATGTTCTTGATAATAACTAGTTGCTCTAATCTAGGACTCTTACACCTTATATATCCCAGTCAGTGTGACTAGGTATCTAAACCCTAGTCGGTGTGTATCCCGCTTGTTACACACTCCCTCTTCACTCTACCTCTCTTAATTGCCATAGCCAACTAGCACCCTACTTTGATCTCTCCATCTAAGCAAGATCTTAAGTAGTTTTTCCTAAGGAGTTGTTCCTTGACTTAGGCTACAACTTTCTATTATATCACTTCATGTCATTGACGACTTAACAGTCTAGCATTGTAAATTTATCAGCTCACTATCAAAAATAGCACCACTCCTATTCATATAGCCATCTCCATCTACACATAGTGCGATTAATCTTGTGAGCATAGGGCAATTAAATGCTACTACCTAAGCTAACTTTCCACACAAGAGGGTTCATTAAATGATTGCTTCCATGAGCTGCCATCAATAAAAAATGAGTCCCCTACAAAAATCCTAACTGTGGCAACTATAGTCACTCAACTCAAAGCTCATTTTTCATTTCTATTTTCTCACTCCTTGTAGTTCAATCAACCCACTATCACTTTGATCTACTGTGCCACTAAAGTTCCAACAAGATTTTCACATCAAATTAGCAAGGAGGGGAGGATTCAACATCAATCATCAAAGCATTATTTCTTTTAACACTACTTCCACTTGTGTGTCTCTTGACATAGTTGAGTCCAACTTTTGTGCTTATCAGATTCCAAAGATTTATTGTTGCTCCTACCATCTAGTATAGAAAAAGATTCACTATCATGCCACTTCAAAGAAACAAGCTTCCACACATGGAAAACAAGGATAAAACTAATCCTCATGAAGAAAGGTCTATGGCCAATAACTAGTGGATAGGAGAAGAGACCTAGAGATACTGCTCTTGCAGTAGTATGGCAAAAGAATGATGATAAAGCCCAAGAAATCATCAAGCAGTTATATCTACCATGTAGACACATGTGATACATCTCATGCCACTTGGGAATAGTTGGACACACTATTTGGTGCTCAATCTAAATATTCAAAATATGGTTTGTTGATTGAGTTTTTCAAGTTGGATATGAAGGCTAATATATCCCTTGCAACTCACCTTAGTTATATGGAACAAAGAAGAAGAAGACCATGAAAAAGAAGACACTTAAGAGCAAAAGGACATATCTCATTGGTCCTTCTACTCCCACTATTTAGACCAACTTTTTTTAGAGCATTGTATTCACTTGCATTAATGTTCTTATCATAAGCCTTAGACTCCTCATGTAACCTATGCACGACACCCTCTACACACTTAGTGAGGCCTTGTAATAGCCCTTGGATATTTTGCCATGTTTGTGGTATGCCCACACTTAGCAAGGTTCTACTCATAACAACCTCTGTATATTTAGTGCTTTTCATGATTGTGATTGAGGAGGGGTGTTGAGAAATATGCAATCACATCCATATGTGCCGCTTTGTATGGAACATCTAGGTAAGGAACATGCAGCTCAATCTAGGAAAAGTTGCATTTATCCCATAGGCACATTGGAGGAAAGTGGTATCATCTTGCAGCTATAAAAGAGTGTGCTTGACAATCATTTGAATGAGATTGATATTGTACTTTATACTTTTAGTCTTGTCTCTCTCTACTCAATATTGTGTTTATGAGTCCAAGCTAATCTATCTTGGAAACCTAATTCACTTGAGCAATAGTCAATGTGTCTAGTCTCAGTCATTATGTCTCTTGTCATTGACTTTCACCCTCCATAGCTAAACCTTGCTCAAGGATCTATGTTTCTCAACACACTAGGTCTTGAAACAAGTAACTCTCTCAACTAATATGAAATAGGTTGCCTTATCAAGCTATCCATAGTGCTGTTTACAATCACATCTGACCACAGAATTGTAATAAATCCTTCATGGTTGATCTAAATTGGCCATATTAGGGATCGTAGCTAACATTAGAATATGTCAACCTATAATCTTGGTCCAATTTTTAAATATATCTTATTGCCCCAAAGTGGAAAATACCAAGCCTACCCTATTATAATGGCATATAACAACAAGTTGTATAGCTATATCCTTGCTCTCTTAGAGATTATAAAGAAGAAAGGATGCATTAAAAAATGAAAGATATACTTAAAACTTGATTAAGAGTTGATCAATGCATAATGTAGCAACCCAATGGCCTATCAATGATAACTATCCTTTTTGCTCAATCCATGTTAAAAAATCAAGTTGACGTCATGTTTCTTCATTAGGTTTTTATAAGGATGAGTGTCAAGAAAGAATGAAGAGATATCCTCAAATATTTTCCAAGAATGTTACTATGATGATCCTTGATCCCTGAACAAGGATCCCTAAACAAAGATTAGAGAGCTATACATGCTGCTTAGAATGATGATAAGTAGGATGCAAATCTACCCTATTTTTTCAGTCTACTTCCCTCAAGGTAAAAGCATGGCCACCAAGTAAAGTATTGCTAAAATCTTCTTCAAACAAGCATAGGTAATGCTTCAAAACAACCCTGTGAGATGCTATAAAGATTTCATGATTGTAGTAGAAGATTGAGTTGCTAAAAGTACTACTTCAACAAAGCCAAACTACTTTCTTGTCCCTAGAATCACACTGGCCTATTGTTCATTACTTAATGACTAGAATTTTGTGGAGATTTTTAACTTGATATGCCCTATTAGGCCACTCTATTTATAGCAAATCATAGGCTTAACTCATCACTCCTAAGTATAATATCCTATTAATTTCTATAATGATTGAAGCAAGAGATCACTAAGTTAACCACAACATGTCAAGCTGAAAAATGCATAAATCTATCTTGAATATACCTTGCATATACCTAAAGCTAATTAGTAATACAATTGAAGTGCTTAATGCTTGGAATGCTTAGATAATGACAAGTAATAGAAATGGCTTGCTCCAAAGCTAGGTAGAATGACATATCATTATGCTTGATCAAGCATAAAGTGAATATGATGTTAGAGTTGAGTGAATGTGGAAGCGAGCGACTAAATTGAAAGAAAATGAACACTAGAGAAGAGGGAGAGAGAAAAGAGATAGTAGAATGCAAAAATATGTAGTAGATCAATGCTAAAATGACAAGTGAAGAATGACCAGGGTAGGTTACCTATAAATAGGTAGGTATAAAAAATTTCAATAAAATAATCATGTCAATTAGTAAATTGGTGGACTACTACCAAAATAGTAATCATTGAATAAAATAATGACTAAAATACTACATATAAATTGTGGCTTTCACGTGGCAACCTCCATAGCCTACCAAGCATGCTTGACTGCCAAGTAAATATGGAAATGAATTGTAAACTACATCGAGTTGTCTGACTTAATAAATAGGAAATGCATAATTGTGCTTGAGAGTACTAACTATACAAAAATTTCTTGCTAATGCATGTCTAGGGGATGAATAAATATCTAACATATGAAGCACTCAACTACTAAGATTCACCTTGAGAAATTCTTGTCATTTTGGCTCTTCCTAGTCCTTGCCATACCATATCCCCATGCTACTTAAATTCAAGTTGCTACTATCTAAATACACATGATATCTTGTTGGCAAATTGTATTCACTTATTGCATTACTTACATTTGTTAGCTACAATGTTGTTATTCAGCATGATCAACTCTTGACAACCCACTACCATGCTACGCTTGGAGCTATTGTAATTTGCTTTAAATAGAGAGAAGAAGCAGTAATAAAGCATGAATTGAGCTACTCTAAATCACCACGTGAATGCACCATGTCATCCAAATAGAATAGTACAATAACTTCATTAGGTTGGCTAGCATTTAATGCTAGCTTGCTAGCGTTAAATGCATAAATCACCATCAAAATGGTCAATAAAAAATACCTAAATATCACTAGAATTCCAAATCCACTGAACATTGTGCCCAAACTCATACGTTATGAGCTAACTAGCTTGTTATTAAGAGAGGGTTGTCATCAAAATAAGGCTCTAACCTCTAATATTTGCAACAATCATGCTATTTTTCAAAGGGAGTATCAATAGACTCCTCATTTGAGGCATCAAAGCCTTGGAGATGGTGATATTCCATGTTTTTAGACTTGCAAACACCCTAAACCTACTGTGTTTGACTATATAAGAGCATGAAATAATTAGTTGTCAAAAGCACCTATAAAATGTAGAAAGAATTTTTGATAGTAAATAGCAAGCTAAATATTTATGTTTTTAGTAGCACGATGGTCTTCTATAAAGGAAACCCTTGTGTTCTCACTTAGGCAAAGATACCATGTGACAGTGTGCAATGAAAGAGGAACATGAACACAAAGGGAAAAGGAGAAGAGAAAAGACAATAGGAATGAAAGAGAAATCTAAATTGAGTTTGGAAAGAATGTTGAATACAATAATGGGTTAATCAGTCTGTGCACTAAGACCAAAGTAATAGTGAGGGCACTAGACCATGCTAGAAAATGGTGACAATAGAGGGAGATGATGATGGAGAGGAGATCAAGTGTGTAGCTAGTAGCCTTACAAGATATCAAGTGTGTAGCTAGTAGCCTTACAAGAGACTAAGAAGAATGCCGAAGTCAAAGTGTGGACTCGAAGAAGAGGAAGAGGAATGATTTGCCCTATCAAAAAACAAACTAGTTGATTGCTATAATAAATGTAATTGGCTAAATTAAAATTGGCCAAGATGCTAATGTGGTAGGCAATAAATGCCAAATAGGAGAGATAGGGCCATTTGCAAAGCTGATCATAACTTGAAGGGGTTGCATAGGCTGATAAATGCTTGGAAAAACTAAGAAATACACATCTAAATTGACTAAGAAGATAAATGCATGCTCTAAATAGAGATTCCTCCTACATCAAAGTACATGAAAAACATATATGAGCTCTTAATGTCCCCATTTGTGACCTAGTCTGAGACTCATATGATGCATGAGATGATACTGCATGACAAACATGACTGCTAATAGAATTAGCTAGGCAATAATCAAATAGGCGTGGTCATTGTTGAAGAGTGTCCCACACCAAACGGCAAGAACTATATACTGAGAACATAAGATTAGGATGGCTGGTGTACTGAGAAAATAATAGTATCTTGGTTGGTAATCAAGTCATCGAGAACTATATTTGTTGTGGACAACATGATAGCAACTTAACAAGGCTCCACAAACAGGCAATGTCCAATATGATGGCTAGTATATTGAGGACATACCAATATGATGGTTGGTAATTAGATGACCAAGCATTGTAGTTGTTGTGGACAACGTGACATCAGCTCAACAAGGCTCCCTGAACTAGCAGTGTCCTTTGAAAGGGACAAGGGAAGTAATGGGGCATCAAAGGGTTAAATGATGGCTAGCTAGAAAAAGAGATTATGGATGCATTCACATAGACTCCTATTTATAAGGGATTTGAGATTTGATATTTTGCCAAGAATAAACCATTTAATAATAATAAAATAGCATTAATGTGCTTCTCAGACTCATTTAAGGAGACTTAATAATGGGTCACTCGAAACCCTAAATTTAGTGGCTTAGTAGTACTCCATGGCTACAATAGCTTTCTATGCCTTAGTAAGGCACCTATGTCTTGCCAAAAGGTCAACCATACAAGAAAATTGATCTAAAGTAAGTTTATGTTGTGGTATTTATGCTTTACCTTGAAGTACCTCACCCAAGGGTACATAAGATCAATCATTTGCACTCAA
The DNA here is from genome assembly GCF_053477565.2 of Lygodium microphyllum. Classification (NCBI taxonomy): domain Eukaryota; kingdom Viridiplantae; phylum Streptophyta; class Polypodiopsida; order Schizaeales; family Lygodiaceae; genus Lygodium; species Lygodium microphyllum. The sequence goes on along the minus strand of NC_141162.1, from coordinate 100,241,229 downwards.
TGACTACTAAGATTGTTCCTTGAGCTCGAATTGCAAGTTTCATATTCTTTTTAAACGGTGCAATAGTGCTTGCAATAGTTTGAATCCAACAATGCATGGACTCATTAAATTTATAGAAAATTGAAGTGAGCAAAGCTTGGACTTACTATTAATAACACATTGAAGCCTTTTTACCACCTTGATGATCCATTTCTTCAAACCATGAGTTAATACTTGAGAAGTGATCAAGTTTCTAAGCAGGAGGACAAAATGTGCTCCCTTGTGTGATGGCCATAACCTATTGGCTCATTGGATAAGTGGGTTCTAATAGTGAACCATTACTCCCCACACGAAGAGAGAAATGAAGAACACTAGTTAGCTCATCAAGTCCATTTGCCACATGCTCTTGTACAGCCTCTACTTGAGCATAACCCTCAAAGCTACCATTAGCAAAACATCCATCTAAGATGAAATTTTGATTTTGAGTGAATCTAACAAGAACTAAATGAGAGCCAATATGGTGGGGTAAAACCACCAAAATCTAATGTATAATATGTTAACTTAGAAATTGGTTGGTTTCAAAAATCTATTTTTCCAACATGTCTATTACTTCCAACTAGCAATTAGTTTCAAAACATCAAATTCAAAACTAAGAGAAACATATCCATTAACTTGACCACCATGTGCATCCATACCTGATCATTTTTGTGCATGGTTGTCCAACTGAATAGGATATATCACATTAACATGGTCACAAGTCTCAACTGCATTAGAACTTACACAAGTAGCAATATTTGGATGATCTACATCATAGACATGAAGATCATGATAGCTAGCATCAATCTCAATCTTCTTAATAATGACATTGCCATCTTCATAAGAAGCACAATTATCATTTTTTAAATCATCATGATGATTTGGGTTAAACACATAAAACTCAATAGTAAGTCCAACACATATGATCACTATAGGTTGATCCCCAACATCAAAATTATCGAGATGAAGTTTTAGAACATTCATATGAGCAAGGCATTTGTGTCCAAAATTTTAAGGAGGATGGTATCTATGCATTGCTCCAAGCTTACATATGCCTATTCTTAAATTCTATGATTGTTCGAATCTCCATATTGTGCCCACAACTTCCTTGTATAGAATCTATTATATGTAGACTTGATTATAGCTTTGTTATGTGATTGCAAGCTTCCACATTGAAAAATGTTAAGGAGGGAAAGTCAATACAAACATGTTCATTAGGGGAGTTTTGAGGTCTCGAAAATGCCCTGTAAGAGATCCTACAGAGAGAAAACAATTTACGAAATAAAATCATTTTATAGAATTTTTAAAAGGTTTATATTTTGGTAAGTTAAAATATCAAAATTCGTTAATAAGTCATTGTCGTGATATTCTCGTGGTCACATCAAACTTAGAAATCTAGGTCGCCATAAAGTTGGCAAGGTTGTCATAATGAAAATCTTACCTCTCCTCATTAAAGTGAGAAGTAATATTCAATTTGAATTTTGGTGGATACTCGATTGCCTCCCTCCATCGTTTCTCCATCGTTTCTCTCTTCTTTTTTTCTCCTCCTTATTAGTCTCTTCTTTGTTTTCGTTCTTGCTTCTAATCATATCCTTAGCTATGGATCAATCACCCAATGATCTCTGTAACTCAGCTATGGATCAATCATCTAATGATCTCTGTAGCTCTCATAAAAGACCTCTCTATCATCTTCATATTGAGTTGGACAGTGAGTATGAACCGATAAGAAAGAGAACAAAATCTATCACGGTTACAGAGTCTATGAAACATATACTGAGGTTTGAAGGAAAGAAGAATATTGATCTTTGGTTAGATGGAAAGCAATATCCCAAAGATCCTATCAGAAATAGCACTCCTCCTTTCTATAATAGCTCGTCATTAATGAGGTTTATTGGTGATGGCTACAATGGATTTTTAGGTTATACACTTAATCTTGTTGCAGAAAAGGATATCCTTGGACTAGAGAATCATCTTTTGATGAAACACAATATAGAGTTGTTGCAGAAGCTAGAGGATTGTCAACAAAAAATTCATTCATTGGAAAAGCATATCAAAGCTTATCAACAAAAGCAAACTTTATTAGGCCTTCGAAATCGACAAAGAGCTCTTAAAAATATTGAGAATCTCAAACGAGGAGGAGGAGGCTGTGGTAAAAGAATCCAAGCAGCAAGGTATATTTCTTTTCACTTGAAAAATCTTAAATATGGCTTTATTTAAACTACTTGCATTGATTTTTTATGTTAATTTTGCTTAGATCTCTTCTACAACCAAATGAAAGTGAAAGAGATTCTTTAAAAGCAGCTCAGTTTTATTATCATCTTCTTCCTTCAGTGGTTTCAAAGGATATTTTGGAGAAGAAGAAATTTAAAAAGGCAAAGAAACAATGCTTGGAGTCATTTGTGAAGGATCATTCTTTGGATTCTGAGTTAGTACAGAAGACACTGGATAGTATTGGTATCAGTCGAGATGCTTATATGCAACTTTTCCAACTTTTACAATCAAATATGAAGCAAGGACAAGTACACAATTGCATACTTCCGAAACCATTTGTGGTTAGGACTATTAGACAGAGAGTTAATAACAAAGTGATGGAGATTCTAGGTGAGCCTTTTCATATCAAGGCTAGCTTCAAGGGCAAGAAAAAGGAGGTTACATTCAATGAATTTAACAATATTTTCCTTGACTTGCCCACCCTACAATGCTTAATGATCAAATTTTATGACTTGTCAGTAGCAGAGGCACAGGGAGTGGCTAGATTTGTGATTAAACTTGATGAAAGTGAGATTCTGAAATGTAAAAAATTGGAGAGAATCTCTATCACCTTGATGAATAGAGCACTTTCATCAAGTCATTGCAATCACTCAACATCATTTAGTGTTCAATATGAATATAACATCTGGTGGCTAGGAGCATTTGAGATAGATACTGAGAATTTTGATATACTATATTGGGTTTTTCATCAAACATCAATACCTAATGTTATTCAAAGGCAACAAGCAGGAGAAGAGCTATTTGTTGAAGGATTAGGGAACTACAGGATTGAGTGAATGCGAGCATAGGAGTTTCACCCTTTGAGGCTTTGTATGGTTACAAGGTGCCCCTACCCACAGTCATTTTTAACGAAAAGATCAACCCTCATGGGAAGGAAGAGTTGGATAGAATGCAGACCCTTCTTCAGCAATGCAAGGCGAATCTAAGGAAGGCTCAAGATCAGATGAAGATGTATGCTGATGAGAAGAGGAGACCTTTAGAGTTCCAGGAAGGAGAGCTGGTTTTGTTGAAGGTGCCCAAATCCAAGTATTCTACATTGAAAGATGGATCCAGTAATAAGCTTGCCCACAGATTCTATGGCCCTTACAGGATCCTTAAGCGGATTGGAGATTTGGCATACAGACTAGAGCTTCCCTCTTCTACAAAGATTCATAACGTCTTCCATGTTAGTCAGCTCAAGCCCTATTATGGTGATCCAGTGGATTTAGTTGATGAGCTGCCACCTATTGATGAAGATGGTATCGTTCAGTACATCCCAGAGGCTGTTATAGGTCAGCGTGAGAAGAAGCTTCGATCACGTTCTATTGTGGAATATTTGATTAAATGGAGAGGTTTACCCTCTGAAGAGGCTTCTTGGAGACCTGATTCAATATTGGATGAGTATCCATATTTGAAGGATACATTGGTGGCTGAAGCCTATTGCTTATGGAGCTAGTATTGGTGCAGACTGGTTCAGGACAGCACGCTGTTTTAGAACAGTTTTTTTCATTCTTCATTTTCAGAATTGAGCTATCTACATGAGCTTAAAATACTCTTCAAGAGCTTCGTTTTGATATGTGGTACACCTCATTTGGACACTTCTATCAAAAGTTATGGCAGATTTGGTCCAGCAGGGACTGTTATTTCAGCAAGCTGTCTACTTTCTTCTGGAACTATTTGTTGAAGATTCTATGGCTCCAATGGCTTCTAAAGTTCTTCAAATCATGTATATAGTGGAGTTCTCTTTCCGCTCATCATATTCAGCCCTTGTAATGATAATTCTTCACTCATTTCCCATTTGTAAAGCTGTAAAACAGAGTAGTACTCTGTTCTATCCATCTTTTCTTTAGTTCTTTCTAGGTTTGTTTTTTAGGACAAAAACTTTTGGGAAGGGATGGATTGTAAGAAGCTGGGAATACTTAGAATGCTATTAATATGCCATGTCACATTGACACTGGTATATAAGGAGAGAAGTTGTAATTTTACACATCTTTTTGACATATCAATACATTTACAATCTTTCTCTCCTTTCTTGCTCCAAGTTTCCATGTCTTCTTCATCTTTCCTGTCTTTCTCTCTCCAATTCTAGTATTTCTCTCTCCTCGTCACTCTATTTCTCTCTCTTACTGCAGTCTTTCTCTCTCCTCTACAGTCTTTCTCTCTCCTCTTCTTCTCTCCCAAGTTCTCTCTCTGACAGGTTGAAAAAGTTCTCTCTGCAATTGGTTTGCATGGTGGCAATGTTGTTATTGAACCAGATCTTCAAAAGTCTAAGGATGGTAATTGTGTCCCAAAAAAACCATCTATTGGTGGAGCGAAGGCTAGAAGGTTTCTAGGCTTTCATGGGAGACTTGGCAAGATAAACTCGAGAAATCGTGGCTCAACTATTAAATTTAATCAGTGGAAATCCCTACATAATGCAGTTAAGGATCACACTGATAATGGACAAGCTCGAAATAGAAAAGCTAAAGTTTGGGAAACACTAGACAAAGTGTTTTTTTATTGTGATAAGACTGAATGGAATGATGATGATCTCAAAGACTTTAAAAACCAATTGAACCTTTTCAAAAAGGCGATGACAGAAGCTTGGGGTGATCAACATTTTACTCACTATATGGTAAGAAGTTTGTATATGTTTGTTTCTTCATTGTCGAACTCATATAATGTTTTTTAATAACTTTCCTTATTTGTTGACTATGCAGTATATTCTATACAACCATGCTCCATACTTTATTAAACAATATGGATCTCTATCTATCTGGTCAACCCAAGGTATGGAAAAATCACATTATCAAGCAAGAACAAAATATTTCAGACATACAAGACATGGAGGTGGAAGACACAAAGCCAACAGTTTATTAGAGGTCTTTCAATGGTTCTATCGACAAATTTGGCATAAATTCAAGCTTAAAGATACAACCACATCAAGCAATACATCATCTTTAGCAAGGACTATACAAATTGTTACCCAAAGAAGAAAAGATAGATATTTAAATTCTTGCGCAAAGCAAAGATTTACAGAATGGTTACAAACCAAACAAAGAGTTGGGAAAAGATGGGTTTCAAGAAACCCTTAATCTTTGGCATCTTCTAGTCTGATTGTGTTGCAGAAGAGTCCTTAGTTTCAGGCACCTCAACAGGGCCTTCAGAGGAGTCCTTGGTTTCAGGTAGCTCGACAGGACCTCTAGAGGAATCTTTTGTTTCATCCCACTCAATAAGACCTCTGTATTTCAAAAACTCTTGTTTCCGATAGCCTGGAAGAAGCTTCAAATTCTTACTATCTCCTACATAAGAGAGCAAATAGGAGCCAAGAACTCCAAAATATCCAGCTCTAGATCCACTGTATCCAGACATAAAGCCAAAAACTCTTATGGCTTCTCCCTTCTCCACCAAAATGATCTTGTCCAAACCTCTATTGAAAACTTGAGATCCAATTACCTTTGAGATAGCTCTCAAAGCCATCATTGGTAGACTTGGAGAGCTTGACAATCTACTATGATATATTACAATTGTTTGATTGTTTAAGTTTCCAATATAATGGCCAAGGCTTTGATTTTTTCTAGGCTTCATTGGCCTAGAGCCCTTGGCCCTTCCAAGAAAGTTGTCTAGATCTTCAATCTCAATCTATAGAACAAACCACAACAGTACAAGATATAAGATATTTATCTATAATGCATAATAAAGTCTAACATAAACTCAATGGGTAACTTCGAATTATATTTCATACCTTAGGGTGTTCATATTCTTCAAGAAGACTATCATCATAAAGATTTATTGAACTCTTGGGCTTCTCATCTGATGGAGACTTCAATCTCTCTTCATACCCTACATCATCAATATGAAGTTTCTTCTGGACCTGCAAGAACTCTTCTTCTGTAGGTAGCCCCCCCTTTTCGTATTCTATGATCTGATTAATACATGTATGTAAGGCTATAGAGCTATCTTGGAAATTCTCTCCCTCAACATCAAGACTTGCTAGTGGTTCTTGTTCATAACCTATAAAATTCATGTCATTTTTGCCCCAACCTGCAAGGATTGCTAAGCAATAATCTTCTCTAAGATCAAAAAGATGTTGAATATCATTTAGCAACACATATCTCTTCTTGTTGATAAGATAAGTGGGAAATGTTGGAACATAGGCAAGAGGACCTTCTTCATCAACCTGTGCACTTGGCTCAATCTCCTTTTCTTCCACCATTGTGATATTGTCACTCTTGAATAAACCTACATCAAAACCTTGGACAAGTTGATTCTCAACATCTTCTTGGAACATCTCCTCCTTCTCTTCAACCTCCTTATCCATACTTGCAATATCCTCTAGCTTTCTTTGTTGGTCTATATCTGGAGAAGAATTTTCCATGTACTGAAGATACACAATAAATCCAACGTCCTTGTGGATCAGAAGGCATTGGTGTTGATACCTGTGGAAAGGGCAACATGTTTCTTTCTTTCTGAATTCCTCATCAATGAGGTTGAACCTGCCGAGCAAAGTTGACCTGGATGTATTGGTGGCTCCCATGACATCACTATAATGAACAAATCCATTGACTTCCAAACCTTGCACATGCCTATCATAAAAACATATGTACTCCTTAAGTTTATCATCAAGATCCTCCAATAACTCCTTCAAATCAAAAGGAACATTGAAAATTTCCCTGATATAGCAAAACTTGGAAGAATTTCCAGTGGTGTGTAAAAAATCAAAGAGCCTATCATCAGATGTCTCAACTATCTCCTCCTCATCCATTCCTTCCAGAGATAGCTTCCTCTTTGTCATCTTGACCAGAAAAATATTTATACCTGAAAAAGAAAAAGCACAATAGAACCAATATCCAATAAAACAAGATGATATCATGGAAAGAGGCCCCAACATTGATTTTCCAAGACAAAAAAATCAAAACATGAGAATTTTTTTAGTTGACCGGTGAAACGCGAAAATTCAAGTGTGTAAGAAAAATGCTTGTGAAAGAATCGCGTTTCATCGGACACTAGCTTGAAGACAAAAATTATTCTAATATGTGGCCGGTGAAATGCGATACTAAGCAAAATATCATCAACAGAGACATTTTCTCGTGTTTCACTGGTCAAAAATTGCAAATGAAGAAAAGAAACATGAACAATAAATAAATTCTATGGAAACACACAAATTGATGATATAATCATTTTTGGAAAAGTTGTGCTGCTTTTGAAAGATAGAAAGCACATAACATCTTTAATTGTTCAAGTGTTATAAAACATTATTTCTATATTAATCAAATTTATTTTGTTAAAATGCTTGTAATAAAAAAATTTGTTACCTATCAAAGATTGTTGAACTGCTCTCCACACAGGATGCAAGGACCTTGAAGGGAAGTCGAGACGAAATTTTGGTAGAGAAGAAGACAATGTCGGAGAAATGGGTTTGAAATGCTTTTATATCGACCGTTAAGCATGTGGTGATAGTTCCAATGAAAAAGTTTGTGTAATAATAGAAAAATACGTGTACACGTGTCTGACTTAACACAGCATAATAAACTCCTCAGAAGACGTGCGCATTCTCTTTTTCCAAAAATACGTCACACGTGTGTTAAATAACCCTTTTTCAAGTAAATAAAAAATTCCGGTAAGCGAGAATACATCACACGTGTGTTATTAACACTTTGCGAAGAACGTTGAGTCCATGCAAATTCACCGCCTTCACCTTTCATCGCATTTCATCGCTACTCCATCTTTGTTTTTGGTGTTCCTTCCAGTCTCCAAGCATTTCCTTCCAATCTTCAAGCATTTCACTGCTTCCCCAACAAAGCAAACCTTCAAGCATATTGTCATCTTTAGGCTGAGATTGTGAAGAACAAGCTAAAAAGAAGGTATGGTTTCTGCATCTTGCTTTTCAATAACAAGCTCCATTCAATGCATTGTTTTGATATTTTTCCTTAATCCTTTATGTTATTATTAGCTCATGACCACTACAAAAGAATTTTTTCCACAGTGAAAGCATTCCTTAATATTGTGGATATTTAAGGAAATCTTCAAATTTCCTCCCTAATTATGTGGATATTTTAAGTAATCTTAAAAGCTTTCCTTAGATCAAAGCTCTTTTTTCTTGATTTTGTCAATTTTTATGCTATTCATGAGCTGTCCGGTGAAACGCGAAAATAAGGTACTTCAAGCAGGTTTCCTGGCTTAAATTCGCGTTTCACTGGACACAATGGACAAAAGTTCGACAAAAGTCCGGTGAAACGCGAAAAGAAGCAGCTGCAAGGAGGCGCCTTGCTTAACACTCGCGTTTCACTAGACAGCTCGAGAAAAATTCAGCTGATACGAGAATACGCCATGCAGCATAGATAACTCTTGTCTGGGACTCGCGTTTTGCTTTACATGCTGGAGAAGAAGTAACATATGTTTTTTTGGCTGATGGCTAGGACTAAGGAAACAGTAAGAAAAGAGAAGATTGATCCTAGGGATTTAGCATCAAAGATTCATCAGTCTTCAAAGCCTCAGAAGCTCTCTAGAAAGTCAAAGCCAAGCAGAAGATTTTCTCAAAATGTCAGGTGTCTAAGGGAGATCAGGAAGGCAGTAAATGCTCTTGACAATGCAATTCCAAAGTTGTCTTTTCAGAGGCTTGTCAGGGAAATTTGTGACAGATATAGTTTGGATAATTTCAGATAGACAATAACAGCTCTTAATTGTATACAAGAAGCCATAGAGGATTTTCTAATTGAGTTTTTCCAAGATGCCTACATTTGTGCTGCTCATGCTCATAGGCTCACACTCATGGACAAGGACATGGTAATTCTTAGGAGGCTAAGATATAGATTTTCAAAGGTCCTTGAGCCAATTCCCCTCACTGATATGAAGACATTTAATATCCTTAATGTGCCCCCAGCTAGAAGAAAGAAAGATGATTCTGGTGTCAAGGTTGAGGATGTCACCCATGACAAGGATACAAGGCAACATGAAAAAGAGGAGAAGGCTAAAGAGGAACAAGCAGATAAATGGAGAGAGTATAGGAGGCAAAGGGTTGAAGAAAGGGAAATAGAGAAACTAGAGTCCTTTGAAAATGAGCTAGCCACCCTTCTTGAAGCAGCTAATCCAAAAGGATTCAGTGTGTTTTGTTTCTTACCTGGTGACTTAGGCAAAAGAACTGAGGTTATCTCCTTTGATGCTGCATGTGTTCAGATTCTTAAGGATAAAAGAAGAGAAGTAAATGACAGTCTTATTCTTGCTGGCCTAAGGTATGTCCATCCATAATTACTTATACTTTTTGATATTTTTTTAGCAATAAGATTTTTCTTGTTTATACTCACTATTTCTATGCCTTTTCTAGGTGTATAATGCATGAGTTTCCTTTGGATATACAACAAAAAATTGAGGTTTTTGATCCATCTATCTCATTCTTTATGAGGAATGAGCTTGATGCAAGTTTTATTGAGCACTGGCTCAATTTGATTGACTTCGATACTTTGGAGCTGCTTATAATTCCATATAATGAAAAATAAGTGATTCAATATTCTATTAGAGTTTTTGAGATTTTATCCTACTAATTTGTTGAGATATGATTGCTTTTAGTTCTCATTGGAGCTTGATTGCAATAGACCTTGTGGATAAGCAATGCTTTTTAATCAACTCTATGAAAGGAAGCCATGGAAATGCTAAATTGTAAGTTATATTATCCGAGGGCTCCTTGATATTTCAATTCTTTTTTTTGTAAGCACTCTAAATTTCAACATATTTTATATACAGAGGTGCCAAAAGATTAATTGAAGAGCTAGAGAAAAGACCCCCTATGCCATCTGATTTGCTTGCAACAATGCAATATAGACAAGTTGCAGTAAGTTATTCATTAAAATAATTGAAACATGAGTTTATTCTATGAACTACCATTCGTCCTCTTTATAGTTTTACTTTGTGTTGGTGGTTGCAGTGTCCCCATCAGGATGATAGCCATTCTTGTGGCTGGAGGGTGATTGCAAATGCTAGAAGAATGGTTAACTTTGTTTATCTTAATGATTATAAACATGTAAAGGTAATATGAAAGATGCTAAACTTTAAGATAGATATTAATTGCAAATAGTCCATTGATGATAAAAATATAGTCTATTGTAAGAACAATAATGAACTAAAACTCTTTTTTCTATAAATGTGTGATAGTTTTCGAAGGATTGCTATACATCTGAGCATGTTTGGTACATCAGAGCAAAGCTCTTGAAGTATATGATGGTCAATTGTATACAACCAACAACAGACATTGGTGGGGATTTGCACCATGAAGGAGATGCGGTGCCTATAACCACGGAAGGCAAATCCACAGCTTCAACACCTTCTATACCCAAGACATCAAAGAAAGGCAAAAGGACTCCTAGAAAGGATAGTTCTCCAAAAAAGAAATAGCTTTGCCATATCACCTTGTAGGCCTTCATATATAGAAATTTGCCCTTCAGCCCTTGTATATCTCATAGAGATGGCAGATAGACATCTGCTACAAAATTTTTACATGTATTTTATATTGATAGTAAAGATATCTTTTCTTGAATGTCATTGCAGTGTATTTTATTTTCTCTCCTTTTCGATATCTGCAAAAAATAAATTACAAATGTTTGTTAGTTAGAAAGTGAGATCTTGATATACATCTAAGTAGATATAATATGATGTGAAAACTTACTCATTTCTTGTCAAGTTGGAATACAAAGGAGCATGGTAGTTCAATGTCTTCATTTTGTAAATCCATCCTCACTTGATGTAGCGTACATGATTTTCTAATCTTTAAGATTGCAATAATATCCTCGTTGAACCAAATATCAAGATCCACAATAGGATCCTTGCTGAAATCATTAAGATTCTGGTCTAAAGCAACTAGACTACTACCAACAAAATGCCATCGACTATAGTAAAAGCTAAGGATAAAATTTTGAGTAGCAATCATATATTTACAAGCTATAGAGTCTTGATCTATCTTACATATAATTTTTCCTTCTGTCCTTGTATCCCATCCTTCATCAACAAATTGTATGATATGATCATATGTTAGTCTCTTCACTGAAAGCATGGTTTTTGTTATTCTTATCTCCATATTAGAGAAGAAATAAATAAATATATTAATAGGCATAAATAAAGTAACTGTGCTTAGCCTACTTGAGATATTAGATTTTAGTGCTTTCTGGATCTCAGAAAATATCTTATATCTATAGCCCTCACTAGTAGCTGGACTTGGCAAAGGCCACTCAAAGCTTGAAAAATCTGGCAAAGGAAGGAGTTTTATTGATCCCCATTGGCAACGCCGCATAGGAATAACATAAGAATGGTAATAAAACAATATTCCATTCTCTGCAAGCTCTGTCTTCTTTCTACCTCTATACATTTCTTCTCCAATTGAACCATGTATAACATCAATAACATCAATAATAGATTCCACTGGTTGCCATTCCTCAAGATTAGAGGGATAGACATCTACAAGACAAACAAATATTATAATGGAAAAACCTAAACCATGTTTAAGAAAGGAAAAACTTTAAGAATCAAATTCTTACAATTTGGTCTATGCATTGGAAGCTTTGAAGATCCAGGTTTCAAACACTGCTCTCTATGCATGAACACATGTTGCACTAGTACCTCTTTGATACTATTCTTATTTGCTCCAAGCTTAAAATCTCGGATTCTACCCTTCCAAGCAGAGATAAACGAGCTCTCATGTCTTGGCCTTTTTCCACGTTTTGCTTGTTGCATGGTGATCCAACTACCTTTGCTAATGATAGTAGGAATCCATCTTCCATCAGTTTGGAATGAGTTAAACATTGATATGGATGTGATTTGGGAGCTTGGACGCCTTGTTGAAGGTCGAATTTATGTATCCATGGTAGAAGAGAGAGATACATGCACAGAGAGAGAGAGAGAGAGAGAGAGAGAGAGAGAGAGAGAGAGAGAGAGAGAGAGAGAGAGAGGACTAGGCTATCATAACGGAGGGAAAAACAATAGAGGAATAAAAGAAAGGAGGGAAAAAACTGAGCGCCATGCTTTTCACCAATTTGAATTTCGATTACATCAGTCATTATCATTAATCTAGAAACATCATTAAATAAAAGTAGCCGAGACTCTATGCCATTAATGCAAAAGATGTCATAATCACGAATATAAGAGACTAAAAATACATAATAAAAATACAAATTCATAATATTATCATATTTATATATTTTTGTAAAATGATTTTTTATTTTTTTTTAAATAGAAGTTCCGTTATGGAGGCTTTGCTCTTATTGGTCTAGAGCACTCTCTCTCCACATCCTAAAAGGCATTTTCGAGACCTCAAAACTCCCCTAATGCATAATCACTAATATCATGTAAAGCACTTGAAAACTTAGTTGGATTTTTCCAATTTCTTTTGTGCCACCAAATCATCAAAGTCATTGAAATATCCAGCTATATTGGAGATTTATGAGCATCAATATGTTGAATTTCCCTTGTATAATCGATCTCCCTACAGGTATTGTCAGAAGCAATACTAATATCGACAAAGACATCAACAACTTGTGAAGTGTCTACATAAGTTGTGTTCTTGTCCTAATGATTACCCCAGCATTGAAATGGCTCCACCATTCATAAAAATTCAAAACCAACAACAACATAGTTACTATAAAAAATGAAGCAACATATCCATTGACTTGAGCACCATGTGCATACATACCCTAGTAATTTATGTGCATGGTAGCCATCTCAATAGTTTATGTCACATCAACATGGTCATAAGCTTGTACAAATAGGAATAGTAGGATGATTCATAGCATATGGCATGAAGATCATGATAGTCAACATCAACCTCAATCCTCTTAAGAACCCCATTGCCATTTTCATAAGGTATCATATTGTTGATCATCATCATGATCTGGATTGAAAACATAAAACACAACACTAAGTCCAACATGTTTGCTAATCGCAAGGTGATCCTCAATATCATAATTATCTAGATGAAGTATTCAGATGAACAAGCCCTATCAGTCCAACTTTCTATGGAGGGTGGTGATATTTCTTAGCACAATGTTATGATTTTCCATTAGCCCTAGCCTACAAACCTCAACATGTGTCTCATCACATGTTGCTCCTATGTTGTTGCAAGCTTTCAAAATGTAAGTGAAGGTGATTGCATTTTAGGAGAATACTCCTCACACATGCTTCCAAAGCATCTCAAAGCTCCATGCGTATATCCATGCTTAGCATATTCAAAAAATCCATCATACTTTACATGTGAATGCAATAATTCTACAAATCCTAATACATTCTAACCTAGGTCATCACCAACACTGAATTGGTGAAACTTTTCTATTCATTATTATTGCTACACACTACAGGTCTTTTGGTTCTTCTCTTTGTCCCTTTATTACCTCTATTTCATTCACATTACTCCACCTCAACACTAGTAGGAATGTTTACCTATATTCCATTTGCATCACTCCACCTCTTATCACTAGTATAAATCCTTGTCATGAATAAGTGTGTTGTAGTGTCATTTTGATCTAGTTAGACAAGCTGCTAAAAGCATTAGAATCCAAGCTCCACTTCACTATAGAGTAGATCCCTAAGAAAATATTTTGAGAGAAGAAAATGCTTGGCTTGAGAAAATATTTCCATTGCAAGAGTCTATCCTGATCATACAAGAAGAACAATCACATTGATTTGATCTCACTTCAAACCTTTATTTCACTCATCAATTTGAAACAATCTTGTCATTGAGGACCAAACTAGCATGTATACATCCAACCAAGAGACATGTGAAGCTGATAGAATCTACATTTTTACCTTGTCTTTACACCTCTCAAAAACTTGTACTATTGCTCTCATGCTTTCCCCATACCATTTTTGCATTCCAGAAGACAACATCCTAGATAGGTATCTTCTAACATACATTGTTAGCTTTTGAAAGCATGCCACATTTCCAATACATTTCCACACTAATGTATTGACCACAAAAGTGTAAATCTCAAATCCTCTTTTATCTGAATCAGGATGTATTTTATAACTTTTATCCAATGCCCCCACCAAGCCACATGCTTATAATACAAATGAATGTAGTGACAACTAGATATGCCCTCTAGTTGCATGTGTTGATATAGGAATTCAAAGCCTCATAAGAAAATCCATGCTCCATATATCCTGTGATTAATGCATTTCATGAGATTGCATCACTCATAAGAAGCTTATGAAAGGTTTCTTGTGCTTAAAAAGGCAAGCATGTACCATAGCTATCACACAAATAGGCCAATGTGTGTCCAAAATAAGTCTTCCTTTCTAATCTCCTTCTTTCTACGTTAGCATGTATATCTTGGTTATTGTCAAAGCTTCTATTATGCCACATGTTTCCAAACTATAAAAAATCACACAACATTTGATGAAGCACACTCCACTGCATTTTTTGGACAATATCTAGTACTTCTTCTCCAAGTCCATTCGCTATATATCTTGCAATTAGAGCAGTCCATGCAACTACTATTTGAGATTATGCTCATTCAAACAAGCTTCTACAAATGATCCACACTTGGCATACATATCAATCAATGTGTTTCCCACATTAAGATCTCTTTCAAATACTTGTTTGGTGACTTTACAAACAATCAATTTCCTAAGTTATTCTTAGAAAACCTATGATACCATAGGTCTTTAGAACACATATCTTTACAAGTTCACCTTTGCTACAAAGAACATGCTGTACATATCACATTGCAAGGTAGATAGAAAATATTATATATAACCCATTAGCCCTCAGTGCCAACCTAAGTGTCCTTTTCTATCCAATGATTGATAATAAAACAATGATAGTGCCCATCTACAAGATATTGAAACATATTTACTTGGTTCTAGCATTAATAACCTGAAATGTATATATATTTTCTTTTTGGGCATAGCGAGCAAAGCACAATAGTAAGATGCTCCTTGATTCTTGGTGAACTAGACCTAAGCAACTTGACTAAGGGTGGCAATATTGGCTCTATTATTATAGCAATCCTACCTTCAATTCAATGTGGATAAGAAGTCTAATAGAGTGAGGGCATGTTCTATTGGTTTGGTCCCTCCCTCTATATGAAGAGAAAGTAAAATGGAAACCACTCTTGCACACACTACCATGGGTTTATTTTCATGGTACATGCATAGTTTGCAAAGAGCATTAATTGTCTCCTTTTTTCCTCTCAAAATTTCCTTTACTAAGAGTTTCACTAGAGCAGGAATTGTATTCAGTCATCTTTCTATTGTAGCTTTATTGACATCAACCAGAGCTAGATTGGCAAGAGTAGTTGTAGCCTTAATCCTGCTATCCATAGATCCTAATCTTAAGAATTGCACTATTGCATCAACATCCCCTTTTGCAACTAAACCAACCTTGTTATCTAGGCTGAGCTCCAAAAAGGCATCTAGTCCAACCTCGTCAATTTGTGAATCTCTAGACAACCCATGTTCAACACACCCAAAAATTAATGCATTCTACACCATTCTACCTTTAATATGCTGCTTTGTCTCCAACATAGTTCTTATAATGTTATAGTCTACTTCTAATGCTCCTACAATACCATACACCTACTAAAATGTCACAACCTACTAGTAATGGTCCTGTAATAGCACACACCTTGAGATTGCAAAGGAGTATAATTGTATCTATAAAAATACCTCCAATTGCATTTGCTTAAAACATAGAAACACTTCCTTTCCAATGCAAACATAGCCACACTTTAGCTAGGTGTATAGACAATTGGGGATGGTCAATCTTGAAAATGTTGTGTGGATATGAATGTTGGAGTATAGGAGAAGCATGAGGGGTATTGTTAGTGATGGAGAAATAGAAGAAAAATAAGTAGAAACATCTGTTCAAGACATGTCAATGGGAGTTTCTAGATGATACTTAGAACACCATTGAATAGGGCATCCATTTGTTCTATGATTATTAAATGCCTCGATGATATTCAACTAGTGAGCGGGGATCAATCTGTGAAGAAGAGAGATAGAATCACTTATGCAAAAAAATGAGGGGGCGAGAATATATGTATGTATGTATGTATGTATGTATGTATGTATGTATGTATGTATGTATGTATGTATGTATGTATGTATGTATGTATGTATGTATGTATGTATGTATGTATGTATGTATGTATGTATGTATGTATGTATGTATGTATGTATGTATGTAAGAGAGAGAGAGAGAGAGGGAGAGAGATGACATAGCTTAAGGCTACGTTCACATGATGGTGGCAGAAATTGAAGGTTGGGGAGTCCATTTCCAAGTGGTGGTGATCCAAAAATACCCTTGCCACCACTGGTCCACCGTTCACATGACATAGACAAAAGAGACATTCTAGAAAAAAAATGATTTTTTTTTAGATGTAGAAAAAGAAATAAAACATTAAGTTGAGAAAATCAATGTTGAGGAAGAAGCCACGTAGGCTTGTGAGGGCGGCGAGTTTTCAAAAGAAAAAAGAACCTACATTACCCTAACATGGATCTAACTGTAGAGCAACTACTACATTGTGTGAACTCAAACAACCACATGAAACCTAATGATTAGGGATAGAATAGTTGCATAGTCCCTTTCTCCCCCATCTAAACCCAACCTAAGAGAGAGAGAGATTAAGAGAAGGGGAAGAACAATCACAAGAATGGCTATGCCTTAATTAGAGGGAGAATAGGCTTTAACTAAGGGATAATGAAATATGCATTAACAAAGTCAAGTTGAATAGTGAGTGGTTGGTTAATATTTACTTCAATTCTCTAAGATTGTGTCTTCTCTATAGTCCACCATACTCTTCTACCACAAAAATCTAGGGTAATTTTATGATTTAATGATATCCTTGCATTAGAAAAATCTCCATATGTATATCTATGAGCCTATCTTTTTTTATATTCTCTCTTTTTGAACTCACATGAAAAGCATTTTTTACATAGTGATGCCCTTGATCTTTGCTTTCGGTGTTACTAACCCACCACTTGGGTTATAGCCCAAGTGATTTGGGCATGTGGGTGTGTACATGGGTGTTACAATATCATCTTTGGATATTTAATGAGTAGAATCTTGTCCAGTACCATGTGTATATAGATTTTTCTAACTCTCTCATGTTCTAAAGAACATACCTACTACAAATATCATTTTTATTCTATTTATATGTACCATGGGTACAAAAAGTTCATTCATATTGCATGTAGTTATGATAGGTTACATTCTTAGGGTAGTGTGCTAGTAAAATCTACTAAAAATGCAAGCATAATTAGTATAAAGAGAAAGAAGATAGACTACTCAAGGATAGCCACCACACCTATAATCAACCTGCCATGCTCCAAAACAATAAGGCCTACTTTTCTTATCTAAAGTTTGTAATAATCTTATTTATTAAAGTCAACAACTCTTTTCTAATATCCTATGTTTACACCTTCCTCTCTCTGAGATGGTTTACACATGAGACTGTTCACATTGAGCTCTTTGAACTAGTTCATGGCCAAACCACTTTCACATTCTAAATGTTCTGAACTAATTAAAACCAAATTGAATTCAAATCAATTAAGGTTGAATTGGATACTTTAAACCTTGTGTGGAACTAAATTGATTATTTTTATGAAAGGCTAGCTATATGCGAGAATGGAGAAGTCCGTGCGAGTAAAAAAAAGTACTCTCATCATACCAAAACTCTTTTTGGTTCCCTAAATATATTATAATGGAGTTAGACACTTCCATGTATTGCAATAAGCTTGATAAGAGCTCTTTATAATAATCATGGCTTTAACTTCCAACATTTCATTTCACATTGAAAAATTCAAGGGCGGGGAGAAGTATCACACTAGAGCAACTTAGATACAATTTTTACTCATGCACGAAAAACTATGGATGCTAATCCAAGGTAATGCACCATCACAAATAACTAAAGAGTGGATAGAGAAGGATGAACAAGCACTTGGTTTAATTGGTTTAGGTCTTGCCCTAGGCATTATCCACCACATTATTATCAAAGGAATTGTAAAAGAAGCAAAGAATGGGTTAAATAAAATTTTTGGTGTAAAAGCAAAAAGTGAGGAGATGTACTTAAAAAGTGATTTCTGTAGTCTGTACCATGAATACAAGGATTCACTTGCAGAAAATGTATCAAAATTAAGAAGCTTAATCAACTAAGTTGAAGGAATCAAAGTCACAATCCTTGAAAAGGACACCATTGCAATGTTGCTTGTATGTCTACCACAAGAATATGTATTTATGAAAGATTGACTCCTTACACATGAGTCACTTAATCTTGAAGGGTGCATATCTTTGCTTCTTTTGAAAGAAAATGGACTTAGAAATCAAGTTCAATCATCAACAAGTAAGGATAGAATATTCTTTATAAAGAAGGATCCCAAGGAATGTAACCACTACAAGTAAAAAGGACACATTAGCGTAGAATGTGAACTAAAACACTTATCCAAATGCAATCACTATAAGAAGATTAGACATCATGAAGAGCCATGTAGGTTCAAAAGACTGTCAAATTTCATGGAGGAAAATAATCAAGACAAAGAGGCAGAAGAGCATCTTTCTAAAAGCAAGAACAAGAAGAAGACCTAAAGATAAAGAGCCTAACCACCCATTAGTATTAGCCATAGGATGCGCCTAAACAGGGGTAGACAATTGAAAATCAATGTAACCACTTGGCCACCTTGTAGGCACCGAATAAGGCAACAAGGGGGTGTTGAAACATTTGTATATGGTTGCACATATGAGTAGTGCCTTTTTTTGTATGTGCACAATACGAACTATAACTAGAGTGTGGAGATATGAGGATATTGAGTTGGATGGATAAAGATGTGAGCCAACAAGTTAAACTAGACTAACTCAAATGTACTTGATATACTCATATGCCTATTTAAAAGGCAACTATTAAGCAATTCTATGTGTGACTTTTCTTTGTTTTCTCAAATTCATAGCTTACCTTCTCCATAGTCCACATTAACTCTTTCTTCATATCCATGCTGATTATATCCATTCCCAATAAAGAGATAGATGAAATGGCTATGTAATCTCTCTTTTAGAAAAGAAATGGGTTCATCAAATGGATATGAGAGAGACCAAAGGAAACTAGAAGGAAAATATCTCAATCTCGACACTTGATTGATGCTCCAAATTCGTAATGTGGCTAGCCAATAAATCTTGGATGAATCTTCACAAGAGATTGCTCTCGGACTTTCATAATATGTCACAAAGTGGTAATAGACCTTCTCTCTGACAAAGTGGTAATGCACCTCAATGTGGTTTTCTCTAGCATGGAACACTAGGCTCCTAGCTAACTATATGTTGCTTATGTTGTCATAGTGAATGACTATTGGACCATCTCCCTTCACATCCAAATTACCCAATAACTTTTGTAGACATACCACCTCACATGCAACCATAGTAGCACCTTTGTACTTAGCCTTTGTACTTGATAAAGCAATTGTAGGTTGCTTTTTGCTACTCCATGTAACTACTGCACTACTAAGGGAGAACATGAATCTACTAATAGTTCTTTTGTTAAATATGCTACTAGCCCAATCTGCTCTGTATATCCAAACACCTATATATCCTTGCCTGCTTCATAAAAAATTCTATAATGAAAAGTGGTTCAAGTACCTCAGTATACATCTAACTACATCCAAATGAGGTTTCTAGGCATCTCCATAAACTGGTTGATAAGGCCAACATCATAACTCAAGTCTAGCCTTGTAATAGTTGTGTAAATTCGACCCCCTACTATCCTCGTGAACATAGTAGGGTCTTCTATCTCATCCCCATCATCAACACTCAACTTCACCAACAGCAATAAAAAATACTTACATGCTATCATACCATACTTGGATAATATATCCAAGTCACCCTACCTTTGGGATAGCCATATACCATCATCACATCTGATCATCTCAATAACAAGAAAGCAACTTAGCTCACCCAAATCCTTCATCTCATACTTCTTCTTCAAATGGTCCTTAACTTTAGCAATCCCACTGTCATTGTAACCTATAATAATCAAGTCATTCACATAGATGACTATGATGGCCAAACTTGCATCTCCCTTTCTCACATAAAGTGAGTGATCAACATCAGAAACATAAAAGCCGATGTTGACAAGATAATCTTTGATCTTGTTAGCCCATGATCTAAGTATTGCTTCAGCCCCCATAGAGTGCCTTCTTTAACCTGCACACATATATGGGATGCTCTAAATCTCATAACCTGTTCGCTGCTCCATATACTCCTCTTCTTACAATTCACCATGCATGAAGGCATTCTTTACATCCATTTTCTATAAACCCCAATCTTTGGCTATTGCCATAGCAATCACACATCTATTGGTTGCCATCCTAGCAATTGGACTAAATGTCTCTTCATAATCTATGCTATATGTTTGAGCATAGCCCTTTGCAACCAACCTAGCCTTATACCTACTAGTAAAACCATTTGCATTATGCTTGATTTTGTAGATCTACTTACAGCCAATAGCTTTCTTTCTCTTAGGCAATGGTACTAAATTCTAAGTCTTATTGGCCTCTAATGTAGCCATCTCCTCATCCATTGTTGCATCCCAATATTATTCTTATTCAGCTTCTAAATGATAGGGTTTCCAATATTCTTTGTTACTAGGAAAAATTTGATACAAAATAGTAAGCAAGTCTTTTGCAACCTTTCACAATAAGTATAGAACAACACATCAAGCAACCTTTTTCACTGTGACTGCTTAATAATACATGTAATCTACACCTATTAGTATATAAAACTTGTGTTTGCTTCCAAGAAAACACCTTAGAACTTACAAATTTGAAATCAATAACTTGTGCATCCACTTTTGATCAACACAATCGAAATCATAGTATATCTTAAAACTACTATATGCAATCTTCTAGGTCTAAAACAGGGCCTAAAATGGCCTTAGATGGTAAAAAAGATAGCTTTGTAGAATATATAGTGCTCTGCTTGCATACCAAATCGCATAGTAATATGAGATTTTTCCTCTGCCCTGCTTTCGGTGCCTCCATAGGCACTATCCAAGAGAAAGAGTGGAAGAGTGGGCGAGCTTCTTACTCATTGCTTTTTTACTTGCATCCTTGCTTCTTCTCCTTTACTTCAGCCTTTAAAACTAGTCTCTTTCAATGGTGCCACTCTGATACCATGTCACGAATTGCATAGTGGAGAGACTTACTTGAGCTGCTATGCCAAACACATACCATACACAAAAGAGAAAGCTCACTCAAGAACACAAGAGAGAGATGGATGCCAAAACATTTTCTTGCTGGTTTTTTCTTCTTCTTTCATGCACAATACTATATAGACAAAGTATAAATAAGATATAGCATAAAGGAAAATAGTCTACTAAGTCAAACAGTGCATAACTGACTATAGTAATCGACTAACGTTATAACTATACTAGCTATAGGTAGGTACAACAAATCAAATATAATAAGTGATAAGTTAGTGGCCATATAAGGATTATAATGACCACCAATGTGCTAAGTATAAACGTGTAGACCCATCTAACTATGCAGTCTATTATTAATGTCTGCATGTGTTGAGCTTGCCATCTCAACATAATAAGTACTCTAGGAGAAGAGATTCAACTCTAACCATGAAGAATGGATTGATTTAGTGATTTTCTGCAAATCTTAAGTCTCATGTATGAACCTTGAATTAAAATTTTGAGAGAGCTTACAATCTTCAAGCAATCCTCTTCTATGTTTACTATAGTTAATGTCCTTTGTTGAAGATTTGAAGCTTTATTGAATAATCTTTAAGATGTTATGAAGAAATCATAGTTTCCTTACTTTCCATAGAGAATGGGAGAAGAATATGGCTCAAAAGAAGAGGGAAAATGCTAAATCTTAGCACAATGACTTGCCATGAGTATTATTAACTTATCCTAGAACCAAGAAATAAAGATATTATTGAGACCCTTTGAGCTTTCAATCAACTTTCAATGTTGCCTTGATTACATAGGTATTTTGGAGAAGAAGGAAGCCTCAAGATAGGCAATGGTTGTCTTGTCGTCCTTGCTTCTTAGGGTTTTAGATGAGAAAGAATGTTGGAAAGAAAAGCTATATGAGCTAGATCTTGTTAAGTATTGTGCTATTTGTCTTCTCAAATGAGTAATGATGAAACAACTATGGAGAAGGTAGATGCAATATTGATCTAGAAGCTCACAAATTCAGCACAAAACACCAAGCATCTTGTCCATGCAGAACAACAAAAACCATACAATATGGTGCCTGACAAGAAGCTATTGTTTCCTAGATGATAAATCTCCAAGGGTTGGAGATCATTGATGTTAGGGAAGAAATATTGAAGCATAAGTCAACCATAGACTCGTTGTATGGAAGCTTGAAGAAGAAGATAGTGCATGTTCTTGAAAAGTAGTGAGAACTTTCAGTGTCTTCCAAGTCATGTGGCCTCATTTCGAACATAATAGTCTTCAAAATGGCTCCAAATTTAATGAACTCTTGTCAAATTTGATAGATATCCACCACTTTCCTCCAAGTACTTCTTAAATGCCCCAAAGAAACCATAAGCATGCATCTATACATGTCTATCAATCCAGAATGTATAAACTAAGAAACATAGAGACTTCTTGGTGGTTGCTAAGGCTTTCCATAGCCACTCTCCTAGACGCCACTCCAACTCATCTCGAGTTTGGCTGTCCTATATTTAGAGGCTCCACATTCTAGCCTATGAATGGATGCAATTGGCATGAATTCCCTTGGAAGCCAATGACATGGATCCTCCTCCAGAGGATATAAGCAAAAGCTAGACCCTTCTTAAGGGCCAACTTTTCACCCTCCTATTCTAAGAAGAAAATTCATTGGATAAACTACATATTACCTTTAGTTAATCTTAATCAACATTATTAATTTATGAATTCACATGTTAATAGGGGTTGTTGCATGTTACATGAGATCTATTGCACAATAGAATGATACCTTCAGGTTGCTATTACACTTTCTGTTACTCCCAAAAGTACAAAGCAAGCAATCTCGTCAGCTCATGACCATGTACTTAGTATGCAGAGTAATGCATTTTTCAAGAAAGAGGTGCATGATAGCATGCTTGCTTCCTAGCTAGGGAAGAAGAAGAGAACACTACTATACAAGAAGAAGTAGAGCCAAGGCACCATCCATATAGCAATAAACAATCACGAGGTTGGACGACAATATTCCATCCTGCAAGTTTTTCATAGATCACCAAGGTAAATCCTTTCAAATACTCATTGGTTTGTTGTGATGCTGGTCATTCATTCCTTCATCTCTCCTAGGTGTATAAAGAAATTACAATGGGAATGTGAATCTACTAGAAAGGCGATAGTAAAAAACTAGCGAATGGGAATGGAGTTTTTCCAACACAAGCAATCAAAAACGTGTGGAGCTCCGATTAAAAAACACAAGGGCAAAGGATACTTGCATACATACACACACATCTAGCCTTATAGGCACCACACACACACCCCTCTCTCTCTCTCTCTCTCTCTCTCTCTCTCTCTCTCTCTCTCTCTCTCTCTCTCTCTCTCTCCACATTTCTTGTGGTATATATTGTAGCGCCAGAATTGTGCAGTACTTTTGTGTCACATAGTGGGATCGTGAGATGGAGTGATGATGTGCCGGCCTACATGATGATGTTACGCCGATAGGTAACGTGAGGTGGTGCTTGTACTTGCTGCGCGATTCTACGCTGAGAGAGAGAGAGAGAGAGAGAGAAGGAACATGATTGGGAAGAGACATGTTTAACCAGGTCCAGAAGGTCGTCTCCGAGCTCGCGAAGTCGCTCTCCCCGGCGGCATATTCATCATCAGGAAGATCGAAAGGACGAAGATTTTTACTATCAAATCAGACACAGTCTACAAAATCTGCAGCGCAGTGTTGGGTGACTCTCACGCTTTTCCAAATTCGTGATACGACAGCAAGGTGACCAGCACGTACGTCGCATAGTGAGTGGGTGGTGGCTAGCATAGATTGTAAACTTCAGCGCTAAGCCATGGCGCGCCATTGGATAGAGAGCCTGTTCTCCATCCCATCCTCTCATATATCATGTCAGGTCGAGATCGCAATCGCACTGTAGCACTGCAGCACTGTAGCATCCTTGTATTGGTCCTGACGTTACGCCATTGGATTGGTGCTTTGTATGAGGAAGGTCACTCTCGCCCACGAGAGAGACGACGCCAGTTATACGAGCTACGTCGAATCCAAAAGGTTGAACTTAGGACCGTGTTCCTATCTTTTCATTCCAATCAGCTTTGCCATAATCCATGTTGAGCACCTAGGCTTCCAAGTTGCAAGAAGACTTGTTATTTGTTTTGTTCATACGAGAAAACACAACCTCCCTTAATGGATTGGTTTGACTCCTTCAAAGACTATAGGTAGATGTCATTCCTTGAGCATCACCAATCCTCCACATTTCCAGAGTCGAATTGATTGGCATAACACTGCCTAAAAGCTGCACTACACTCATACCTTCAAATATTCATGTTTCATAGGCCCAAGAATATCTTTGGCCAAGCCATGTCATCTCATACATACAACACTAAGTCAAAACTTACTTGTTCATATAACAACTACTGTAAGTCATTCAATGTACTCAACCACACCTGCTAAAATTACGTATAGGTTCATCCCAACAATTATGAAGCATATATAATTAAACCATGGCTACATGTGCCTATGCTACATTTGGAGTGCATATATCATGCCATATACATTAGCAAAGATGATATTTGTCCCACTTTAGTTGCTAATATCTGTAGACAACTATTGTAGAGCTTTCCAAGTGCTCAATCAAAATAGCCTTACATTCACTATTTACTTGCCAATGTTAGGTAAGGACTCATCCCAACAACTATGAGAAAACATAAACTATTCGAGGATGTGTATAATTACCTATTCTACATTTGATACATGAATTATCCTACAACTTTAGGAAACATGATATGTGTCCAATATTCAAGACTTACTGTATGGAAGCAACTCTTCTGCATCTTAAATTAGGTAAGGGCTCATCCCAACAACTATGAGAAAGCGGTGAGAATGTCCATCTTTACATGTGCTACATTCACAAGTAATGCATTATTCATGCTATAACTTTAGCAAACATGATAAATGTCACACTTTAATGGCTATTGTATGCTGCAACAATTGGTAGTAAGCGGTTGTTGGAAGCACATTGTACTATATATAAATCTTTGTTGGTTACAACTAAAGTTTGCATGTCAAGTGAAATGACATTTGACAAAAGATAGCTCCTAGATCTATTATAATCGTGACATTCTTTAGAAGTTGATAAAATGGAAAAGTATTTTACATATTATGTATCTTGGTACCAAGTTCCACCCCTTTTTAAATATATGAAACTTCTATTTCGAATATAAAATCAATTTTGCATGAAAATGCTAGATTAAAAAAATCCAAAGATGATCAAAAGTTCAAAAAAAGTCATAAAAACATCAAATCTGACAAGTTTGAGATAGAAAGAGTAATCTTAATATGTTCCAAACACGCGAATGTTGTCAAATCATACTTTGAAGTATGATAAGACATTGAAAAGAAAGGCCACCTTTCATTTTATGTTTAGTAAATCTTACAATTTGCTACTATATGTAGATGAGCCTTAGTTTGGAATATGTAAGCATCTAGATACATATTATATGTGCATATGTACACATATAATATGTAGATAGCATATTATATAGGCATATGTTCACATACAATATCATTTTAGCTCATGTGTGCATGTATGTAAGCATTGATTTGCAATATATAAGCATATAGATGCATAGTATATGTGCATATGTATGCAATATAATTACCATTTGTAGAGTAGTATGCTATGCTATATGTTTGCTAGTTCATCTGAGAAATCTTGGTGCAGATTATGCTTTGCTTTCATAGGATTCCATGCAATATAAGTTGGATATGATTTCATAAAGTATAAGGACAACATAAGTATCCACCAGTATTTTATTGATCATAACTAGGATGTAAAACCTATGTAGTTTTGCCTCAATCAAATTTCATTGAAAGTTGTAAAATGCATAACTCTCTATGCTTATCAAGTTAATAGAAACTTTGTGTATGTTAGCTCTACTTAATGGTTGATACACCGACTAATTGTGAGGTCATCAACTTGATTTAAAATAAAATGGACTTGAGTTGTCAATTGTAAGGTGTCTCATTTAAAAACTTAGATGAGTCCTCAAGTAGTCAACCAAAACTCAATTGCATATGCAACACATCTAGTACCTACTATCCCCTCCTAGAAATGGTGGATTTAGTTGGGCATGGGAAGTTCATTTCTACATATACAAGGGAAGCATGGATGATCACCACTAGTGATAGTTTAATGCCCACCTAAAAAGGGTCACTTTTCTACCAAATCAAAGTGATAATGGGCTAACACTACATTTGATTCAAAGAGAGTAGAGCTATCTTTTAAACTGCCTTGGCCATTGGGACTAGTTAATTATACTCTAGTCCTTTAAAATAGTATTGTGGAGATTCTATCCTACCAAATCAAGGGTCATATTCTAACAACTCTATCTAATATTTAGAACATTATCCAACTTATTAGGCTCACTTAGCCATAAGCTCTCAATCACGGAGATCGAAGCCCCCACTTTCTTGGATGGGTTTACTTTAGTTATCTAATTAAGCAAGCCATGTTAGCATGCTAAGCAAACATATAATAAAAACAACTTCCTTTTATTAATTTGTTATACAAAATTTTATTACTAAAGCCTTAAACTAGATGAAAAAATACTTTGAAAGATACTAACATGTACTATATTATAATAATTTTTTAAAACCAATGAACCTACATGGAAAATATCAAATGTTTCCAAACCTCTTTTTCTTTTTCACAAAGTATAGTATTCTCTCCTAAAAGTCCCCCCTTGCCTATGCATCAATGCCTTCAAGGTTAGCCATGTGTGTGTGTGCATGCTAAGAATTAATATTGTGCCAAGGCCCCTCTCTATGCATGAATCCATTCAAGGTTAGCCAAGATGCATGCTCTCTCTCTCTCTCTCTCTCTCTCTCTCTCTCTCTCTCTCTCTCTCTCTCTCTCTCTCTCCATATGGTGCACGTGCCTCGAGGGGGTGCACCTTATAGAACATGTAAGATACCACGTGAGTTCACAAGAAATAATATTTTATTTAGTAAAATTTGTAGGATTATATTTGAAAAACGTTTTTTAAATAATTTGGAAAATATATATAACTTTAGTAAAGTAAAAGGGGCCATTTCATGGTCTTATAGCATTGTGGGAGCCTTCTCTCAACTGCTAAGACCCACGAACCGCTTATTGTTTCAAGCGTTCCAAGCCGAGCACTAATGGCCACCTCTCACATAGCCAATGCGCCATCCATATCTACGGGTATAGTGAGCTTACCTCCATACCATTCCAGTTACCTCCTCTCCCGCGCACTCTGGTAGCTCCACCATCCAAGTACAAGCTTCAAGCAAGCTCCATCCTCAAGCTCCATGCTCCAAGCTCCATCACCGCGAGCAAGAGAAGAGAAGAGAAGAGAAGAAAAGAAGAGAGGAAAAGATGGAGAGCTTCTCCATCCCACGATCCCTCACCCTCACACACTCACTCCCTCACACTCCCTCTCTCAAGCACAAGCTCAAGCAAGCAAGACCAAGAAGAAGAAGAAGAAGAGGAGAGCCACTTTTTGCCACACACAAGAATGAGCTTCTCATTCACTTTTCAACTTTATATACAAAACCCTAAATCCCTTTTGGGCGGTCATCTCCTTTTCTCCTTTTTTACATGGCCGGCCGTAGCCTAGGCCCTTTTCCCCATTGTCCTATCTTCCTAGCTTTCTTTCCATCACCCATCTACATTTACAATTTGCACGGGTGAGAGCCCATCACTTCTTGAATTAAACCATGATGCGCTTGCACCCTTTTTCAAAAGTTTTGACTTGCGCTTTTCCTTGTGCGCCTTTATCTTCCGTTTCTCTTTGCCTTGGCATTTGTCTTTGTCTTTTGTTTTAGCTTTCCGGATTTTCCACCGCCTGGCACTCTTTTACAAGATTTCAGGGTGCACCTTGGTATTTTAAAATGCACCTTTCCCCTTTTGCAGTTGCCTTGGATTTTTTAAGGTTGCCCTTGCACTTTTCGCCTTTTCTCCTCTTCTTTCTTCAGTCGAGCTACCTTTTTTCCACCTTTGCCCTGTGTCTTTTTTATTTCCTTTTGCTTTCTTCGTGTTGGGGTTAACATTACCCCCTCCTAGACAAGTGCCAATCCCATGGCACTCTGCATCGAAGGTAGCATGCGGAGCTTGCACCGAAGACATGGATGGAAGGGTTGTTGTGGCACTATACTGTTCCGATTGGCTGGTGATATGATTGTTGTAGGTGGCGATAGGGCTACTCGTTGTTGGGAATGGCCACTCATGACTGGCATGGGGTTTGGTGTGCGTGGGATGCTCATGGTGGATCCTGCTCGTGATGATTTGCTGGTGGTTTGCATGATAAAGTAAAGGACAAGAGTTTAGAGTTGAGTGTTGATGTAGATCTGACGGCGCTTTCGTTGGAGTCTTTAATACCTGCAATTGGAAAACCTCTCAGGTGGTCTCTTCCTAAGGGGTAGTGCCAGTCTACGTAGCGTGCATAAGACATATTTGGATTAGTTTGGGAGACAGATCAAGCCTGGAGTATTGTCTTGTACTTGAGGACCCAAACTGTGTATAGACTTTGGTGCAGATATTATGTGAGTGCTCGTGCATACTTAGATATTACGTAGTTAGAAGGCCGCGGGCTAGTTTCTCGTAACAATGTGTGGATGAAGCAAAGTTGTCCATGTTGAGAAGTTCTCGTGAAGTTGTATGGGACATCCTTTGCCTTGTGACTGCACGACGTAGCATAATTGAATACAGGGACACCGCCCTTTTGGTAGTTGGAAGCTATTGGACTTGCTTTATTGAGGATGGTGTACTTTTCATGGCCAATCGTGCGGTGCTTACCACCATTGATCGCAATGGTATTAAAGCAGAGTGCTAGAGGGGACTGTGCAAGTGGGTTAGGGTGACATGTCTAACCATAGGCGAGACAAGTTCCCTCGGTATGTCCTGCCCTTGATGTGCCCTGAACTATTGTGGGTGATGCTAGGGGGTTAGGGGACTAGGGACGGAGCCAGCCGACCAAGGTCACTGGACGCACCTAACTTAAGGACCCCTAGGTGCGGTGTTGTGATTGTGGGTGCTTCTTATTTCTCTGTTCTTTGTTGTCTTTTCTTTTTTTTTTGCCAAAGTACAACCACTGCAATATGCTGAGGCTATCAGCCTTTTTGGCTGGGAAATGTCAAGCCTGGAAGGCTCAGGAAATGGATATGACAATGATGATTGTGCCCTAGCCTCGTTGTTAGGGGAGCCATTGTTGCGATATTGGTGCGATTGCAAGGACACCTGTCGTGAGCTCACTGTAGTGCTTGGCCCAAGAAGAGAGTGTAGCCCATGACTATGCTTTGGTGTGAGCGATGTGGATACTCGCAAGAGTGATTTTTCGTGTTCCGCATTGTGGTTGTGTTGTGGTTCGTGTGTGGTTGGTGGTCTTACGGTGGCCTGGCCGTTGGACACGTTTGCGCGACGACCTGTGTCATCCTGCATCCACTTATCACTTCGTGAGAGTATATGCTCACTTGCGTTAAGTACATCAAACAAATGCAATTATGTTATGACATAATTTTTCAGAATTCTATGATGTCTATCGGGATTCCTATTTCATTTCTTGTTAAGGTCGCATACATTAATGAGAGGTAGCGAAAATGTGTACAAGTGGGGAACTTGCCCCTTTACTCATCAAAAACAAAAAGTTATGGCATGCTGACTTGTCGAGCTACTTGTACATCATAGGGGTTTAGTCGATAGGTACGACACGGGGTGAGTCCGGTTGGCTAGGCGACCGGGGCGGTGCTAGTGCAGGGATCCCGTGAGGTTGGGCAGGGAACATGTCGGTCGGGACATGAATGGTGTAGTCTCGGGCCGCTACCATTTCCAGAATGTCTTTAAACAATTCATTGAATTCTTCCCGAGCCCAGGCCGCCTTCTCACTTCGTGAGCAGTTGGTGCCCGAGCATGCAAGTTGGGGGTCTGTGCAACTGGCGTTGCCACATGCTACGCGTTTCTTTGAGTCTCGAATTTCTTGGCCCGGGGATTCTTTGGCCTTCGTCCGGGACAGTGTCGCTTAGGGCCTCTCTTCTTCGCGTACCTTTTGAGGGTAGGCACATAGCGCACTGGTGGAGGGGCACATGCCGCATGTTCCCGTCCACTACAACAAAAAGGTCTCATAGACGCACATTTAGACGCGATTTTTGAATATAGAGAAATTCTTACGAGCGCGTCTATCTGCCCATCTATTTGCGCCTCTACCATTTCACATCTATAATCGCATGTATCAATGAATTTACACGCACAAAAAGACACGCAATAGACGCACATATAGACACGCTGGTAGACGTGCTTTTACAAGCATTGGTAGACGCGAACGGAAAACAAAAAATATCCTTTTTTAAAAATATATATTTAATTTCTTTTTTAAATTTGAATTATGAAGCGCGTGTATAAGCGCGTGTAGTCTGCATTATAGACGCGCGTATAAATGCGAATTATCTGTAATTTAGACGTGCGGATAGACGCCCAAAACAGAACTGGAAAAGAAAACCAAAGAGCATGTCATGCTCTCTGGTTTTTTTTCCCCCTCCCATACATCAGATTGTGTATTTGGAAAAAAGACAATGTATCTTACGGGCACGAGAATTGAAAATAAAAGTCCATGTATTCATTATATATCAAAAGCATTTATAAGGGAAGTTTAAGTGCTTGCAACCTAACGCGTGGTCGCAACCAGTAGGCTCAAAGAGATATCATACATATACAAGAAAATAAAGCCTCATAAAGAGGTATGGTGCTCCTCTACGAATCTGAAGAGGAAACATCTTCGCTAGTACCACCATGGCTACTAGCATCGCTATCCCCCTCCTCGCTATGCTCCACATCCAGGTTCGCCTACACACACAAACGATCAAGGTTGCTTACATAGACAAGGTGGAGAAAAAGTTATAATTAGCTATACTTTTAATAGGAAAGTAAGAAAAACATACCTCTCTGGCTGTCAAATCCTCATGGCCCATTTGTATTGGTCCTCAGTGATGAGACTCTCCTCATAAAAGTAAAGCCATGTCCCTGCGCGGTTATGGCCTCGATGGTAACCTATCTCTCTAGGAGTAGGTGTCCTACCAACGATGGTAGTCTGCAAAACATTTAGAGATATACAAACAATTTTGAGTCACAATATATTAGAATAAAATATATTAATAATTGAAAGAAATATAAATTTAAAAAAACTAAAAATCAAAATATACTTACAAACTCTGCCTCCCACGACTCTCTGCCGCCCGATCCGTAATGCGACGATCCCATTGTTTCCAATTGGATCCGTCGCGCCTCTGCGTGCCGGCGACTCTTCACTTTCTTTGCTGCTTTCTTCTTGGCTTTCTTCCACTCTATGCGGTGGCACATAGGTGGTTGGCTATAGGCTCCATGCCCCTCCTCCAGTCTCCGCAGTGAGTCCCTGGCCCGTGTCATGAGGTGGGATCTTTTATTGTGAAGTATATCCCTCACTTTTGTACGTCCCTAATCATCCGAGAATCGCTGACCCTCAGGATTTGGGTACCTCCTATGGACTGCCCTCAATACCTCCTGCCACAAGCCGCTTTTCTGATTTTTGAAGGCAATGAAACAATCTTTATACGTCGCATGCACGACGCTCCTCATGTACGCCATTACATCCCTTCCCTCATCATCATGAAAGATGCCACCAGCATCTGTAACTCTATAGTACTGGCGTACAACCTCCTCTACGTGATCTACTGGTGAGGGTGATCGCTCGCCACCTCCTAGGCAATCCCCACACAAGCCTCGTCCTCCCCCTCAACTCTCCCTCCTCCCTCTCTGTCGACTACCCTCTGCCTCGCTGGACGCACGAGCTTCTGCAGATGCACGTGCTTCTGCAGATGCTTGTGCTTCAGCCGATGCACGTGGAGCATGTGGAGTACCTGCATATGGAGTACCTACATATGAAGTACCTGCATGTGGAGTCTGGGAAGTAGTGCCAGGCAAAGACATCAGAGGCATCCCAGACATGACACTGAACACCTTGTCCGCTATGGGAGAGCGGCCAAGGTGTCTGGTCATCTCTCCCATGAAGTCTTCCCTACTAGGAAAACCTCCAAAAAATACATTGACCCCCTGCCAAAGGAGGCCAATGTATCATTCATGCGATCCACATCCGGGTCATTGCTAGATGAACCAGGATACGACATCTGCCAAAAAAACACAGGAAAAAGATAAATTTATTTGCATACAAAAAATCATATATTACCTACATTTTCAAAGAGATTTCTTTAGACATTGAGCATAACACTTAAGTGCTAATGCTTCTCTTAAACAAGAAAACTGATAAACACAAACATGGGATTGGTCACATTCATCATTGCAAAAATATATTGTTTACTATCAGAACTGGGAGACCTGGCGGGTGTATACCCGTGTCTAAATTGCAGGTTAGACGCACCCTCAAACGTGCTCCAGAGTGAACCTTCTGTCTAGTGCGTCTATCTGCGCATCTAAGATGCAGCACAGACGTGCTGTCAGATGCACATTCCAGGTCAATGCGTGTGTATAATCGCGTGTAGAGTGCAGGTCAACCTTCTGTGCAGCGCGTGTATCATCGCGTGTACATTACAAAGCACACGCGCCAGCACACGCGCTCTAAGACGCGCCCTCAGACGCTATGAGAGGAAACATTTTTCGCGTCTCTATCTGCGTCTACATTGAGATGTAGACGCGCTATCAGACACGCTCGGTCGGCTGATTTTAGGCCGACGACCACCATTGATGATTTACAAAATGCAATACATAATGGAATCACAAATCCTAAATACACAGACAGAGCAGAGAGAGGAAGAGAGAAACAAAGAGAGAGAGAGAGAGAGAGAGAGAGACAGAGAGAGAGAGACAGAGAGACTCACCTTGGGTGTTTGGTGTGGTAGGTGGTGGCGCTTCTTCCTTCTCCATCTTCCTCTCCTTGGTAAGTTACCCTCCCTTGATGCTTGCTTGCTTGCTACTTCTTCTTGTTCTCCTCTTTCTTGTTCTCTCTTTCTTCCTCTCCTTGGCTTTCCTTTTTCCCTTCTTGTGTGTTTGAAATGAAAGAAGAGGTGAGTCATGAGGAGGTGAGGCATGAAGAGACTGCATGTCGGCTAAACTCAAGCTTCAGAACCACAAAAAACGCAGGAAAGGAAAGGCGCAGTTTGAAAAGAAATGATTTAAGTATGGTTTGAATTTTGACGTGTGTGTCTATTTTTGCGTGTATATGCGCGTCTATTGTTCAGATAGACGTGAGTATAGACACGAACATAGACGTAGAAATAGACGCCAATATAGACGCGTAGGTAAACATGGATATAGACGCGCATTTGGGCTTTATCATAATTTTTTGTTTTTAAGATAAGTTTTGATAGTGAATTATTATCATAAGTTTTAATGTATTTATGATGATTTTTGTGTATTTAAAATTGAGATCTTATGTAAACATATGAATGACAAATATTTTGATGTTGTCATGAATTAGGTTTAATCATGTCGACGTCATAATCACCTAGTGCGGTGCAAGCTGATGAGTCAATGAGCACATCCTCAAGTGAGGATGAAACATTGCGTCTTCATAATCAAGATGCATGGCTACGACGAAAAATTAAATGCATGTGTGATTGTTGTCGAGGGTGTATTTTTCGAGCACGTCGAATTGCATGTCACACCTCAGCTTGTATGGAGAATGGGACCGAGAAAAATTACCGGTATTCATTGTTTTTTTTACCACATTGATTGCATGTCTATGTTACGGGAATTATATATCAACCTACATGAAACTCCCTTTTGTGGTTGAGCAGGATGTGGTGCCACATCCTCAAATGCTCCCTCCCAGGCATCGAGAGGCTGCAAAACATCGACGTGAGGAGGCAGAGTCTTCAAGAAGAGTAGAGACTGATAACCATGATAGTAGCCCTCATGAAATGCCCCATCAAGTCGTAGAGG
The DNA here is from genome assembly GCF_053477565.2 of Lygodium microphyllum. Classification (NCBI taxonomy): domain Eukaryota; kingdom Viridiplantae; phylum Streptophyta; class Polypodiopsida; order Schizaeales; family Lygodiaceae; genus Lygodium; species Lygodium microphyllum. The sequence goes on along the minus strand of NC_141162.1, from coordinate 100,206,893 downwards.
ATGAGATTTTGGGCAACATGGTACACCATCTATTTTCGCAACCGGTTCAGGGAGAAGATCACTCTACGAAGCCAGATGATCCACTATATGTAGCATCATCTACTCCGTTGTATGAAGGTTGTACATACTCCGTTCTTCGTGCATCCCTCGAGATACTTAACTTGCAAACAATTTATGGATGGAGTAATATCAGTTTGGATATGTTATTGAAGTAGGTATCAATTCAGTTTGGCTTATGAATCATAATATTAATTGTTCTATTTTAAAATCAGATAGAAATATATGTTGGTGGTTTTTTAACTCACTTTTAAAAATATATGTAGGTTATTATCACAAATGCTTCCAAAAGGAAACAAATTGCCAACTAAGAGAGAGCAAGTAAGACATTACTTGACATCTCTAGGAGGCCTCGATTATGTCAAGATCCATGCATGTGTCAATGATTGTGTCTTATTTCATGGGATTCATGAGTTCACACGAGAGTGTCCTGTTTGTGGCGAATCAAGGTACGAAGTGGAGATGAAGTCAATGGATGTGCCTCGTAAGGTTTTGCGACATTTTTCAATTGTTCCACGTATAAAACTTATGTTCAAGTGTAAGTCTATTGGAAAGCTCATGTCATGGCATGCTAGTCATCGTTCAAGTGATGGAAAATGGAGGATACTTGCAGACACACCGGCATGGCAACATATAGATAATTTGTGGCTCGTTTTCAAAGAAGAGCCAAGAAATTTGAGATTTGGTTTAGGTATGGATGGAATCAATCCATTTGGCATTAAAAGCACATCATACAGTGTATGGCCAGTGGTATTGGTGAACTATAATATTCCTCCATCCATGGCAATTAAAAAGGAACATGTAATATTGTCCCTTCTGATTCCTGGAAAGCACAAGGTAAAAAACATGGACATTTACTTAGAGCCTTTGATTGAAGAGTTAGAAATGTTATGGGAAGGTATTGAGGTGCAAGATACAAGTGCATCTGCATCCTCTAGAGATTTCACATTGTAGGCCATGTTTTTGTGGACCATGCATGACTTTCCAGGATACGGAGAGTGTTCATGTACATGTATATAACTCTATATTTGAAATTCAAGACTTGAATCAATTGCATTTTATTAATTCACTTGTTTTTTCAGATTTAACCACGTCAAGATATCATTCATGTCCTATTTGCGGTCCCTCTCTAGTTTCCTCTAGGCCGGCACATTTAAAGAAGGTTATCTACGACAATCATCATCGATTTCTTCCTATTGACCATCCCAAATATGTTCTCCCTACTAATGGAATGACTCCATAATCTCTAACCATTCGAGATTGGAAGGAGAGATGGATTAATGCTGACAGCCACCCTCCACTCGGCATGAGTCGGTAAGAAGTGCATTTCTCTCGATTGACTTTAAAGTATTTAGCATGATGAATTGCTTACATAATATATTGTTTGTTTGTTAGGTTCTCTATATTTTTTCGTCTTCCGTGTTGGACTGAACCCAAGATCAATCACATGTTGGACCCCATGCACATATTCAAAAATGTTGTATCTACATTATGGAATCACTTGATAGGGGCTCGTGATTCAGTCAATGTAAGGGAGGATTTACGTAACATTGGACCCATGAGACAAGCCTGGCCATGCATTGGACCCAGAGGAACGATTGAGCTACCCCATGCACCTTGGATGTTGTCAAAGAACGAGGAAAAAATAGTGAAGGAACAAATATATAGCTTTCAAACACCCACTGGATGTATGAGATGTCTCAAGGGTGCCTTCATAAAGAAAAAGAAAAGAGGTGTGGAGCAACTATCTGGTTTGAAGTCCCACAATTGGCACAAAATGATTCAAGTAAGGGTATCTCTAACCATGAATATAGTAATTAGTGGAGTAACTATGTGTAAACTTTGGGGTATGATGACTTTTTCCTCAACTAATCATTTGATCTATGAATATTGTTTACATTCACTTCGTACTTCCTACTAGCATATCCCATTGTGTATCCAAAGATGTACGTGATATCATTTACAAGATAGGAGAGCTTGTGAGGTGTGTATACATTGTATTTTTTCATTATATATCTTTGAACATCTACACAAAAATAAACAAGCACATCATACATCTTGACAGATATGTGAGCTCGAAGGAAATTGATCCAAACACATTGCAAGATGTCCGAGTATTATCTGTTGAGGTGGTTTGTTTGGTGGAGGAAATTTTTCCTCGATCCATTTTAACTACTCAATTACATTTACTCGTACATTTGATTGATGAGATCGCACTTTGTGGGACAGTTCATGTAAGGTGGATGTTTTTTCTTGAGCGCTTCATGAAAACCTTGAAAGATTTTGTGAGGCAAAAAGCACGGCCTGAGGGAAGCATGGGTGAGGGTTGGTTAGTGCAATCATCCCTTGTTTATATCTCTGAATATCTTGCTGAAGTGGATCCCTCTCAACCACAACTATGGAAAGATGATGAAGACTTGAGGATGACCTCTATAGTACCTCAAGGAAAAGGAATGAGTAAAGTGCTAACAAAAGAAGAACTTCGTAAGTTAAATAGTTTTTGTGTGCTCAATAGTGATGTAATAAGAAAATGGGTGACACTATATAATGAAGCAAGGGCAAGAAGAAAAAGCGAAAGACAAGAATTTCACACTAGATATGGACGTAATGTCTCATTTCCAGATCATCTAAATGCGCTCCCACGTCATATTGATATAGATTGGTTACATGAGGAAATGGAGAGAATGAAAAAAGAGGAGGAAATTAATATATCTCAAGAAGAGTGGGAATACGCGCGAGGTTGCTTATCAAAGGTGAAACATACTATCAATTAATTTATTTCTATAAGTTTTATTTTATATAAATAATTGACATGTTTGATCTTTTATCTTTTACTACTAGTGCACATTATTCAATGCACTTTGGTGTGAGGATAAACATCTTCGAACTCAATGTATAGATGAAAAGAGAAATACCCAAGATTGTGGTGTCCTTAACACCATATTGGGGAATATGGGAATTTCCCATAAGTTTGGGACACGTGGTCAAATCTTTGGATTTGTCATAACTTGAAAATTATAACTCCAAATCGAGCGCTCTATAGTTCAATAGATTCCATTTTTCAAGCTCTTTCCAATGATAGGTCACATCACATGATTTTGAGAAACTTATGGGCTTGTTATCCGGGCACCACCTTTTAGTATTCAAAAAATGGGAATTGGGAGATTCCCAAACTCACTAATATTATGTTCCTTGCTCACTTTGAGGATGCCAATGGTACCATGGAAGGTTTTTGTGGCTTGATCCAAGATATTCTGAAGCTTGACTTCAGAAGATTCTTTATATATGTACTGGATGTGAAGTGGTTTAAAGAAGTGGTAACAAATGGTGAGCATTGCACAATCAGACATCATCCAAGTGGTTTTGTAATCATTGACTCTACAAAATTTCACCAAAACAAGAATGACACATTAGTACTACCTCAACAATGCGAGCAGGTATATATGCAAAGGCTAATTTTTTTATATGTATACATGTGATACATATACACAATATAATAAGTACTTAAGTTTTTTGCTTTTGTTTTTCAAATACAAGTTGTGTATCATCCAATGGTAAACAATAACCAATGGTGGTATGTCATCCCTATATCTAATCGTTCAAAACCAATATATGGTAATATTACCGACATGGAGATAGCAGATGACAATCCAACAATTAATGATGATGTGCATGATGACACCATAATGGATTATATGCGTGATATAGTACAAGATGAACCTCGTGAGGATGTTCAAGGAAATGTAGAAGAAGACAATAATGTGATTGTCGATGATATTGATGAAGTTATTGAGGAATATAGCAACACATCTGATAGTGGGATAGACTTATTTGTTTCGTTGCCTCTTGGTAACATAGACCTAGAAGTAGATAGTTTAGCAAGGGCTGATCTCATTGAAGATGAGATGGATCATTCACTGTAACATACTTATTTTGCTTATTGATTCAATGTGTATTCCTAATTCTATGGTTTTTATCATGCGCACACGTGCATACTCAAGAATCAATAGTCAATTTTAAAGCTAAATTGAATTTTTCATAATAAAAAGGAAGTATCTTTTATCATCTTCAAGTATGTAGAGAAATTACGAGATGCATATTACAATGCTTGCTACTAATTATAAGGTTTTTGTCGCTTGCCGCTAATTACTTATATCAAGCTTGTCAACTAGAGGAACTGCCATTCATTAGAGAGCAATGAAAAAGTAATTATTAACTCTATTTTTTTAATTCAATGATTCAATGTGTATTCTTAATTCTATGGTTTTTATAATGCGCACATGTGCATGCTCAAGAATCAATTTCAGGTGGTTAAATAATTATTAACTTTGGTTTTTTAATTATGTGAATTGCTAATTTTAGGTGGTTAAATAATTGTTTGTCTACTGGCATGTCTATATTAGCATCTATTTGCGCGGATATATAGACGCAAAATTCGCGTCTATTTACACGCACGTTTACACGCACTTATAGACGTTGTGATAGATGTGCCCAACTTTGCGCATCTAACATGCGCGTCTATGCCTCGTTTCTGTTGTAGTGGTCGCCTGCCGCGGAGAGCGTCTCTACAAGCCAGGTGCCCTAGGCTTTCCATGTTTTTCTTGTAGGGGGACCTGCAATATGCAAACCAAGGGTTAGGCCTTGCTACGGAATAAGACCATTCGCGTGGTGGAATGATAGTGTGGGTTATCAAACGCATATGACTTAGAAGAGGCAGAGTGGGACATGTTGTGCTCATTGTAGCGGGGTGGCCCTCGTGATGATGTTGACTCAGCCTCCCGCCATTAGCAGGTCTTGGCTCACGCCGAGTTACATCGGATGGTGGTCATGGATTTGGGCAGGGCTCATTCTCAGAAGGATGGACCGGAAAGGGAAAGGTGTATGGGAAGGGACTGTACCCTGCTTACATCATCAGAGACGTTGGTCAGGGATTCCATGGTGGAAAAGCGGGATGCATGCCTTCGCCCGGAGGTGGAAATGGTCATGTGAGAGGGGGACCGGATGAGTCTACCCTGTTGGCCCCAACTCTTCTATCTGCGCTTGACTATTATTGCTCGTGTGTGTTGATAATATCTATACTGGGTGACACAAAAATCATTGTTATATATATACATATCAATTGTTTTGATATGTCAAACACATAGCTGACCTGAGAATGGAAGTATTGACAGGGGACTGAAGCTTGCTATGGCAAAAACGGATGATTATCCATCTATTTGTGTGAAACAATTTAGTGTCCAAGGTCTATATATATATATATATATATATATATATACTTATTTACGAATCCATGTCACTTCACGAGGATAGAAACCAATTGTAAAACTCGGGATTGTACTGAAGCATGGCACACGCATCTAGTACACGTGGTAACTTACTCAATACTGATAAATATTTTGTCACATCGAGTAGCATGGAACCTTGTCCGAGTCTACTGGCGACATGTAACTCCTCCTCAGCAAGAACCTTATCAAACAGAGGGTTTCTTGGCTTGGTTCAGCCAAGTCCTTGCCCCGGATGGCAGTCAGCACTCGAAGGGAAGTTGGTGCCACATAGATTGGGTCTCTTTGGGATCGCCATTTGGCCAATCACTCCTCAGAGACTGTCATGATCTGAGCCCCTAGTTCGGCCATTGCAATGTGGTTTTCACACCAACGCTGCTCAAATCGACTCTGGCCTACTGACAGTCGCTTTAGTTACTCTATGTCTATGAGATTCGATTGGTAGAGCACTTCATTGAACGTGATGGTTAAGTGCAGTTCGTCAGCTTCCTCGCTCAAGATGAGTCGCAAGCGTTCGTGTAGGAGCCTGCTATAGTGCTCATCAAGGTGTTCGTGCTCTTCCCAAGATAAAGGGAAGGGCAAGTAATCTCCAAGATGCTCCTTGGGGATTGTGCCCATGTCTGCAAGGACGTAAACTCGTGTGAACACCTTGAGCTTAGCATCCAACTCAGTTAAGCATTCTGCGACACTTCTATGTTCAATGAGGGCTTGCTCGGTTACTATCTCATGCAAGGTTCTAGGAGTTTGCCTAGGCTTTAGCATAGCTGGGGGTTCAGGCCTATATGAGCAAGATTGGTCAACGCTAGGATTGCTCATGCTCTTGGGGTTTCCATGTTTCTCTTGAGGCTTCGTTATTGCATCATGGTTCTCCTTGGGTGTGACTGGTGTGAAATCGTCACCCCATCGTGACAGTGTTGTATCCACTTTTGATTTGTCAATGCGAGTTCTATTGTCAGTGGATAGAGTGTTGCAAGCAGCCCATTGATGGTAATGACTACTTTGATTTGTCGGAGCACACGGATGTGTTTGAGGTTTCACCGCTATTAGGAGAGGCATCAGTGGGCTCATTGGTGGATGGACTCGATGCTTTATTCATCAGCTCTCAAGCACTCTTCATCCCAATGTTCTTGGGGTCCACAAGCACCTGCAACTGTTGTTGTTTTCGTTGTTTTCTCCTCTTTTTCTTGGTCAGTGCAGGTGCATCTAACAGCTCAGGACCTTGGGCAAGGTTGACTGCTGATGTGCTTGGTTGGGCCTCAGCATTTTCCTTCTCTAGTGTGTCCTCATGGGACCTAGTCGTGGCGTGCGAAATAGCCTTGCCAGGTTGCGTGGGTACAACTGTCTCCCTTTTGGGGGAGTCTAGCTCTTCAGTCAATTCCCATGTGTTTAACTCCTCCAGCCCAGGCTTTAGGCTCTTTGAAAGTGCTGGATTTATTAATGAAGTTGGTTGCGACACCTCCTTCATAGGTAAACTACTAAGGACATGTTCCGCAAGGGGCATTGTCACGGCCAAGGGCTGTGATGGCTGTGATCCCTGATTTGAAATACTAGCAGCTAGTTCGGTGGACTTGCTACTATTGGTGGATTGCAGGTATCCGGTCCTTAGGGCGATCAGAGGTGGTCGTGTCTTTTGTTGCTCTTTGAGCATTCATCTGTGTAGATCGAGTATGAGTTGATCTGGTCACATTGGGTTGCACAAGCATATCCTTGGGCCGAGAGACACGGCTAGTGTCATGTCCCCCTCTTGGATATTTGAAAGCCTTGATGGAGATAGAGATTGGGAGTGAGCAGCTGCGATTGATGACCGTTGTTGTGCTTCCTGTGTCCATTTGGAAAAAGAGGATGTAAGAGATTTGGGACTCCTACGTGGGCTTGGCACTGATTGGAGAATTTGCTCATGATTGTGAGACGATTCTGTCATTAGCTTTGTTGAGCAATCAGCCTTATCTTGAGCAATGTTGTGCCTGTGGTGCTCATTATCCTCTTCGGAAGTCAAAGGCTCCTTAGGCACTAGTGGACCTTGTGCGTGCTCGATAGTTACCTCTAATATCTGCTTGCTACGCATGCCAGGCTGGGGATCTACTTTTTGATAGGTCATGTTTGGTTCCTTGATTTCAATAGTGAGGGGCTCAATCACTCCAACATTTTTGGTTCGAGACTTGGATTTTCATTTAGATTTCCTCCTTCGCCTCTTTGCTTTTGACATAATTTGGGCTTCTGAAAGAGGTGGTTTAGCAGGGGGTTTTGGTACCCAAATCCATTGATTGCCTGCATAATACCCTTGAGCATGAAGCAATGCCTTGGATATCCATCGTGGCATTGTGCTAGCTCTCCATCGATGCCTTCGTCTATAAGGCTTGGGCTTCTTTCGTGGTCTTCTACGATATTTGTATGAAATCCTATCCTTAGCATTGTCTCCTAACCTTTTTGTTTCAAGTATGGCCTCACTCACTGGTTCTCTCTGTTCAACCTATGCTTGTATCAACTCTTTCAACAACTCCTTGCTCTCATTACTAGGCTCACTTGGTATGTCAGAATGCTCCTTGCCCTTCCCTCGAGGGTTGGTGAGGTCACCCTTGCTAAAAGTCGTGATTATCCTCACACCTAGTAGTGTTAGGTGTATCCTCTGTGCTATATAGTCGACTTCACACCTTATTGCCTTTTTGAAGGGCCTTCCTAGGAGGATTTCCTTTTTGCAATTCTCGCCATTTGGAGGAACATAGAACAAGACTAGCAAGCTTTTTGTTTCAATAGTTACAAGGATTCTGCACTTCCCTAGAAGTGCTTGTGGGTGTTCTGCGTAAGGATTAAGAGTTGCATCAGTCGGTTTGAGCTCTGGTTGACCTAGTAGAGTCCATGCTTCATAAGTTAAGATATTGAAATTTGCTCCTTTATCAATGAGAGCATCAACACTATGCTCTCTTTTTGCGGTGAGTTTGACCCTAAGATAAGCAGGTGGCACTATGTCTTCATCTTCCGGGTCTTGGTTTACAGCTTCAAGCCTTCTGATACATGCCTTTTAGTCCCTAACTGCACAGTCAGATGTGGATTCTCTACTGAGGTCTTGGGTCATCTGTGCAGCGCTGCTCAAGGTACATCTATCGTCAGGACTGTCATGTCTAGTCATCTTCGCATTGATAGCTTGATGATGTTGCATTCTGCTTTGACTAGACGCAGTTTGAACACAATGTACATGTGTTCTTGTGGTGTGGCCTTTTTGCCCTTGATTGCTAGATCGGCCCGTTAAGGTTCTAGGGTCTCTGTTTGCCTCTATTCAAGTGCAGGATTCTGGTTGCTCCTTTCCAAGGAAGCCTCCATGCTCGCGTAGGGCCATTACTGCCCGAGGGTCTAAGTTGGAGGGCCTATCACAGTGAGCATTCTCTCTCCAACCTACTTGGGGTGGAATAGGAGGGGGTAGAGCCCCCTTCGCGAGGGTCCTGGAGGCGGTCCCCTCCTCAACCAGGGTCCTTGCGGTAGGCACCATGCACAGCTTGGAGGACCGTTCCGCCAAATCTTGAACCACTTACTCGAGGGTTCAACCCAGTTGTGGGTCTGCAGTGCACCTTTTGTTCTATGTAGCCTGTGGGGTCAATTTTGGGGCTCGGCGCTCTTTTTCCACTTCGTTGCCTCGTTCGTTTTTGGGTCTAATCAAGCTTTCCCCCTCGGCAGATTGCGCCTAAGTCCATGGTCTTATAACTGCCTGCCTCTAGCTCCCAAGTGGTTGCGCCCTATGATTTTGCCTATTCTGTGAGCCAGAATAGCATTCTGAGTGTCCTACAGGCTTCTGACAGTTCCACTGCTGCATTTTAGCAGGGTGAGGTCAAATTTCTGAAATTTTGATAAAAATTTGCACTCGGAACAATTGGTCCGAGTAGGTCACTCGGACGGGCCGACGCACAGGGCCAAGGCCTGAATTTCAGGGTTTGACTCGGACGGTTTTGATTCGGATAGCCGAATGGCAAATTCGGACAAGGTGATTCAGACGGGCGAGGAACTTGGGCCAAGGGCTGAATGTGGGACGTGGCCGAGGGCCGAGTTTGAGACTCGGATGGGTCGCTCCGACAGGTCAAGGCCAAATGTGCCATGTGGCAAAAAGTTTTGACTCGGACGGGCTGAATGGGTTTGGCCGAGTGGACCGGGCGGTCCGAGGGCCGAGTTTGGGCCTCGGACCAGAGTTGACGTGACTCGGACATGCCGAACGCCGCGCGTGTTTTCGCCGAAGCTCGCAAAATTCGTCGTGCAGGGCACTGGAGGCCTTCCCCCTTGTCGAGCAGCTCCAAATTGGTCCTACTACTATAGGGGGAGGTGGAGAATTACCTGGGCTAGCCGAAGATCTCTCTGATGCCAAGATTGAAGCGGATTTCCTCGCCAAGCTTTCCTCTTCTCTCCTACTCTCCTAAAACCCCGCAATGCACAATGTGGCCTTTCTTGCCACTTTTGGCCCTTATACCCTCTTCTGGGTATGGTATTGGCACCCCCAATAACTCACTTACCGACCTTAGGCGTCACAAGTAAGTTTTTTTACCACTTTTGCACGATTCTTACCCTGTTTTGCAATAGTAACCCTAATGCTTATTTTCTTTGTTTTTCTTTGTTTTCTCCTACTCTAATGCATACAACTCACAAAGTAAATACCTATGCTACTCCATCTCACTACATAACTCTCAAAAAGCAAAAACCTACTTCCCAAGGAGATCGAATACCATCTTCAACCCCCTCACTACCTACCTATCTCAAGCACTGGTTCGGAGAAACCCTTACTTTGATGCTCGATTCGAAGCGCGCAAGCGCTCAAGGCTTGAATCCGTTTGCCCCGGCAACAAAACCAAAATTTGGGAGCCTTCACTCAACCGCCAAGACCCATGGACCGCTTATTGTTTCAAGTCCTCACATGCCATTCGAGTTACCTCCTCTCCCGTGCACTCCGGTAGCTCCACGATCCAAGTGCAAGCTTCAAGCAAGCTCCATCCTCAAGCTCCACGCTCCAAGCTCCATCACTGCGAGTGAGAGAAGAGAACAGAAGAGAAGAGAAGAAGAGAGGAGAAGATGGAGAGCTTCTCCATCCCACGGTCCCTTACCCTCACACACTCACTCCCTCACACTTCCACACTCCCACACTCACTCTCTTAAGCACAAGCTCAAGGAAGCAAGAACAAGAATAAGAAGAAGAAGAGGAGTGCCACTTTTTGCCACACACAAGAATGAGCTTCTCATTCACTTTTCAACTTTTTATACAAAACCCTAAATCCCTTTTGGGCGGTCATCCCCTTTTTCCCTTTTTTACATGGCCAGCCGTAGCCTAGGCCATTTTTCCGATTGTCCTTCTATCTTCCTAGCTTTCTTTCCATCATTTACAATTTGCACGGGTGAGAGCCTGGTGCTCCTTGAATTAAACCATGATGCGCTTGTGCCCTTTTTCAAAAGTTTAGACTTGCGCTTTTCCTTGTGCGCCTTTGTCTTCCGTTTCTCTGTGCCTTGGCCTTTGTCTTTGTCTTCTGTTTTAGCTTTCTGGATTTTCCACCGCCTGGCACTCTTTTACAAGATTCAGCCTTTCTCTCTCCTCCCTCTCTCTCCTCTAAGGGGCGGTGCACGCGGGAAGAAGAAAGAAGAAGAAGGAATGGCGGTGCTCGTCCGTCGGCGAAGATCGGATTGCTCCATGAATGAAGAGGGGCTAAAGACGGCAATGCGGGGTCATGCTAAGCATTAAATGCATGCTGGAAATTAGTCTCGCAACCAAGAACAAAAAACCGTAACCCAAAAATAAGCGGTAATGCTATTTTTTTTCAAAGAAAAATGATCTTTTTATGCTATTTGCTTTATGAAACCTTGTTCATATGGGATGAAAGTTCATTATGATATTGTTTTCCATGAGTTTCAACTGTTTTCAACCTAAAAATCAGAAAATATAAGGCTACATGGCCGGAATTAGTGTCAAAATACATGGAAAACACGCATTTAAGGGGTAAAATGGAGTTTTTTGCAAAATAAAGGGGGAATATGAGACATCATATCGATAAAACCTAGAATTTTGCTATCAACAAACCTAAGGGCCACAACCCACAATCAATCTTCATTTCTAGTCATTTTTTATTGAAGAAAATAGAGAAAAAATACCAAAAATTTGTGAAATTTGGGTTTTAAATGGGAGAAAATTAGGAAAGGATAAAAAGAAATTTCCAAAAAATTACATAAGTGTTTGTGCAATGTATAATGAAGGTAGATCACGAGGTTGGCCTCGGTTTACCCTCGTTTCTATGTTTTTGTCCGTATTTATCACTTTCTCTATAAAAAAATACACATAAAACGACTCTTACACCTATCAACGAATGCAAAACATTAAACGGTAGGGTGAGAGGGGAGGTTGAGCGTCAAAGTATAATCTTAAATCTGATTTATGTATTGCATCATGCCTTTAGAGCATTGTTTTAAAATAAAGAAAAATGCAGCATGAGCATAAGGCTCGGTGTCTCTCCTCATTCCAATATATAAACGCTAGCATGGAAATCATGAAAAGATTGGTTTTGCATGATGCACAATGCTGATTTTCTTTTGTTTGTGCACTAAACCATTCACATTATGCACTATGCATGGTTCATGGTATCAAAGGAAAATCTCCTGGACTGCATAGTAATTGTTTTCTTAGGACTTTGACCCACGATTGAGAGTGTGAGGTTATCCCTTGCCGTAGGATAGAGGGTGGGTTTCCTAAGGGGACTGTTAAGTGAGGAAACATGGTATATCTCCTAGAAATACGAGAAATATAAGAGAGAGGAGTTTGTGTTCATTTGTGTTATATGTTTAGCAGCGCATCAAAGGGCCAATCCCTGCGATGTAGGAGAGCTGCAGTGGGACTGCAGTGTTTCTACCGAGAGGTTGCCTCCATATGTGTGTGATTGTGGCATTGCCAATGTGTAAGGGTTCTCCCTTTGAGGAGTTTAAGGGAAACGTTGGACTATAAACTATAAACGCATGAATTAAGCTTTAGGGTAGTTTGTCCTTTAGCATTAGATTGCCGCTCCTGGTCCGCGAGGCCGTGAGGGTATTTGTATGTCATGAGCATGAGGTCTAGTTAGTGCCATAGCCAGTGGTGGCCCATTTCAAGTCCCATCAGTGGTGCGTCTGCTAGGAGCTACCAATAAGTGGTGGTTCTCGAATCTAGGGTTTCTAGGGACCAAAAGAAAATTGGTTTATGTCCTCTAACAAGGACCATCAAGCCAAAATACAAAAAGCAGAACGTGTTGAGAGGGCTAGACGGTGGTTAGAGATCGTAAGTCATTATTCTCCTCAAAGGAGTAGCGCGATACACATAAGAGGCAGTGGTTTTAATAAACCAACTGCTCCACATAGTCCGGTAGGTGCAGGAGGAAGCGTAAGTTATTCCTCTCTTCCACCAAGTCTACCCACTTCAAGTGGGGGTGTGAATCCATCAGTTCAAACTCCCATTGCTAATCCGATTGTGGCCATGGCACAACCCATTGCAATTCCTGCAGGGACGCCGGATTTGCCATCTTTAGGAGTTCCTTTGCCCATTTTTAATGGGTTAGCCGAAGAAGATGCGGAGTTTCACATTTGTGAATTCCAAATATTAATGTTTAATTATCGCATCCAAGATGAGGGACATCTCATGATGTTCTTTAACATGACGTTAAAAGGAAGGGCTGTGGTATGGTATCATAGCATAGAGTCTGGAACCATAACCACAATCGATCAATTCTATGCAGCTTTCCGAGGAGAATATGCCCTTGAAAGAGATGGCCCATATTGGTTGCGTGTCTTGAATGTAACACGTCAAGACCCCCATGAGAATGTGAAATCCTATGCCAAGAAGCTTAAGGAAGTGTTTCGTAAGTTACAAACTTACATTCTCATTCCGCCGGTTGCCCAATTGCAATATTTCTTGCACGGATTGGACTTCAATATCTAGGTGCAATTGAGCAATGTGGCTTTGGCTAATATAGACACCGCCATTGCACGGGCAGAGGGAGTAGAAGCATGATCACAAATGGCCTACTCCTCTCGAATAAATGTTAATGCGGGTTTAGTACCTGGAGGCAATCTACCATTGACAAATGGAAGTCAAGGGATGCCTATGACTAACCCTAATGGGAGAGGAAGCATGGTTCAGAATGTACCTTTGCTGCCAGCTCCTCCCAGTGTGACTATGCCTATGGCAAGTCAGTTGGCTCCACCAAATGTTGGAGGCCAAGTTTCGAATTCGAATGTTGTTCCTATGGGTCAACAACCAATGCCAAATCAAATCGTTAGGCCAATGGAACAATGGGTAGACGATAGAGGCTATGAGTCGAGTGCATCTAATATCCTTGGCGAAGTTAAGGATATGATGAAGCATTATACCGACATGATTTTCGAACAATATCGACAAATATCTTTCGACATTAATTTCTTGAAGAAGCAACAGAATTTGATAGAGGGAGTCGACGCCCTGAAGAGGGTGGACCCTCAAGATCTAGTTGTAAGTGGTGTGGTGGACATCATTTCCCTAGAAACTGTCCAAATGTTAAATGTGACATTTGTGGGAAGTTGGGCCATTTAGCTGCTACCTGTTGGAGTAAGATTAGTTCCCTCCAACAAGGGACTAAATAGCTAGGCCATGTGAATCATAGAGTGCAAGGAAATAACTTGCAGCAGAATGATACACCAAGACAAATATTGCAAAGGGGAAAGACCACTGTAGAAGAGTTGCCACAAGGCAATGGAGTCAGTTTTATTGAGGCTGTACGAGTCAATGATGCTGAAACCTCTAACTTAAGAGCCGTGACAAGAGGCCAAAAGGCTAAAGAGGTTGACAAAGATAATCCAAAACCGGTTGAGGGAAACCCTAAGCAAGGGGATAAGGGGACGCAAGTCCAGAGTCCTAGAATGGAAGGTGGACCTCTAAGGCCCATTGAAAAGAAAGTCGACCCTAAAAAGTATGAGAAAGTGCCAAGAGAGAAGGCAAGAGCCAAGAAAGAAGCACCAAAGCCGATCCAGAGACCAAAAGAGAGGATGGTTTGGCGAGAAAAGAGAGCTTTGGCTACCTATCATGACTTTGATTTAGCGAGTCCTCTTTGCAAAGTCAAACCAGATGTAAACCTTTTACAGTTGATCAAATTATCTCCAGGAGTATGCAAGGAATTTAAGAAGATCCTGGGTATTAGTTATATTGTAGAATCTTTGGGCATATCACAAGTAGGGGAAGATTGGTTTGATCATGCTGAAAAGAATTGCCCTAGGGTTCCAACTTATGTGAATGGAATATTGGTGGAGCATGCTATTGTAGACATTGGATCCTCCGTCAATATCATGAGTTCAAAATTGATGGAGAGGTTGGGTCTAGGCATCCAAAAAGACATCTCCACCCTTCTTAGAATGGACTGATGATAATCTGAGACAACCAGAAGGTTGCATTACTAAGGTCCATGTTACAGTGGCAAGTGTAGAATGCTTCTTGGACTTTAGGGTGATAAGATTTGCAGGACGACCTAGCTATCGAGTCTTGCTAGGTAGGCCTTGGATCTTACGAATAGACTGTCAAGTTGATATACCCGCCGGTCGAGTGGTTCTAGGTAGAGGTGCTAATCGAGTGATAGTCAATGCTTATCTTGAGTCTCCTCAGAATGAGAGAGCTCCTTTATCCTCTACTGAATTAGAGACAGCAAACGATCCATCTGGTAGCGAGACGTCATCCAATGATGAATCTAAAGAGGGGTCCACTACAGAGGATATCTATCAGATAACTCTAAATGAGCCAATAGACCCACAAGATAGGATAAGAGACGTGGATGTGATTGAGTTAGACCTTGGCACGCCGAATGATTCGCATCCAATTAAATTAGGTTCCATGCTTAGTTCAGCAGAAAGGGAGGACTATGTGTCCTTGATTTAAGAATTCCGCGATATCTTTGCTTGGAGTTATGATGAGCTGAGAGGTATTCCTCCTAGCCTGGCTGTTCATACTATTCCTGTAAAAGAAGGCAGTCGTCTTGTACATCAGAAGGTAAGGCGTATACCTTTTGAATTAAGGGACGGATTGTTTGAGGAGTAACAGAAGTTACGAAAAGCTGGTTTAATCTTTCATGTAAAGCACATAGAATGGTGTTCACCAGTTGTTATCAGGAAGAAGAAAAACAACCAGATCCGACTATGTGTAGATTTTAGGGAGCTGAATAAGCAGACGGTTAAGAATTACTACCCGTTGCTATTTATTAACCAAATTTTGGATCAATTAGCGGGTAGGGAAATATATTCGTTTATGGATTGCTTTGCAGGTTACAACCAGATGGCAATTGCAGAAGAGGACA
Source organism: Lygodium microphyllum (assembly GCF_053477565.2). Lineage (NCBI taxonomy): Eukaryota > Viridiplantae > Streptophyta > Polypodiopsida > Schizaeales > Lygodiaceae > Lygodium > Lygodium microphyllum. The sequence continues at coordinate 100,191,253 of NC_141162.1, read as the reverse complement.
AGTTGAAAACAACTTTTATTACTATCTTTGGTACTTTTGCGTACCATGTGATGGCCTTTGGTTTGTGCAATGCACTTGGATTATGGAAATGAATAGCAGACAAGACCTTTGGTGACATCTCCCCAGGTGAGTTGAAAGTATTTATCGATGACCTGGGGACAACCACTGTAAGGGAAAGGATGTTGGTTATTTTAAGAAAGTGTTTTGAGCGCTGCAGACAATTTTGTATTGCTCTTAAACCACGGAAGTGTGTTTTTGGAGTGCCTTATGGGCTATTGCTAGGCCATGTGGTCAATTCAATAGGGATCGCAACTGACCCTGAAAATATCAAGGTCATAGTCGCTATGAGTCCACTGCGCACTCCAAAAGAGGTTCATAACTTTCTGTCATCAATAGGGTACTATCGAAGGTCTTTAAATGCCTTGGCAGAAAGAACGTTGCCATTAACGAACTTATTATCCTTTAGCTGTCTATTTGAATGGAGGGACCCTTGTAAGGTAGCTTTCGAGGATGTGAAACAGGAGCTACTAAAAGCACCTAAAAGGGGTGAGGTGTTTTACATATTTTCAACTGCCACCACGCATAGTATAAGCTGTTGTTTAGCCCAAATCTAGGAGGAAAAGTGGTATCATCCGATAGCTTTTGCTAGTCGAAAATTGGGCATTTCAGAGATCAATTATACCTACATGGAGAAGTTGTGTCTTGCTATAGTCTTTGGACTAACAAATTCAGGTACTACATCCTCTATGAGAAGGTAGTGTTCTATACGAAGGCGGAAGGGCTTAGATTGCTTATGAACAAGCTGCAGCCACCTGATCGTTTGGCAAAGTGGTTAATCACTTTGCAGGAGTTCGATTATGAGATTAAGATTAAGCCACCGAGGTTGCAGGGTATTGTGGAATGCCTTGTGGATTTCGGGGAGCCGAAAGAGACTTTGGCTAACGGAAGTGATATTGAGGAAATGTTTAAAATTGATACAGCTTCTATCCCATCTTGGTATGCTGCTATTACGCATTATCTATCAACAGGAGAGACGGGAGCTGGTCTATCAAAGCCAAAAAAGAGGAAAATCAAACAACAGGCTTTGAAGTTTTCCTTGATCATAGGAACACTATATCGGCAGGGTGTTGATGATATCTATCGTCGATGTGTGATAACTAACGAGGTTCCTTTCATCTTAGAAGAGTGCCATGACTCTGCATGTGGAGGGCACTTCGCGGGATGGTTGACGTCACAGAAAGCTTTAAGATATGGATATTGGTGGCCATCCATCTTCCAAGATTCTTTTCAGTATGTTAAGAGATGTGATACCTGTCAAAGACATGACAGCAGAGAGAATAGGAAACGCCCGCTTACGCCTATCATCTCTATCCTTCCATTTGAGAAGTGGGGCATTGACTTTGTGGGTCCTATCACCCCGTCGTCTACTACTCAAAAGAGGTACATTATAGTAGCAACTGATTATTTTACAAAATGGTCAGAAGCCCATCGGCCCCGAAGGAATTAGTATCGGACCGTGGAACCCATTTTTTGAACAAAGTGATCAAAAGCTTGACTGAAGCTTGGCAAATCAAGCATAATAAAACGACCCCTTATAATCCGCAAGCAAATGGGCAAGTTGAAAGTACTAATAAGCAGCTTGTGGGTATCTTGTCTAAAATAGTCTCTGAGAAGAAACGAGACTGGGAAAGGAAGTTGTATGTGGCAGTATGGGCGTACAATACAATGTTCAAGCGAGCTACCGGCCATACTCCATTTAAATTGGTTTATGGGGAAGAGTGTGTGTTACCCCTCAAAATCGAGTTGCCAACCATACAGTTTGCAATTAACCACTCTTTGGGAGACGAGGATTCTCTTTTTGAACGTTTCATGACCATAGCCCACCTAGATGAGCTGAAATTGCAGAGCTTATTACACCAGGATGTAGCTAAACGTCGGATGAAGCAGTTGCACGACCTTAGAGTGAAGAATTATACCTTTAAAAAAGGGCAATTAGTCCTATATTACAATGCCCGTAGGGAGTTGTTTCTAGGGAAGCTGGAACCTAAATGGGATGGCCCCTACAAGATCGTTAGGATGGGGAAAAATAGGTCTACGACTCTATTATCTACAGGAAGTAGAGTTTAAAAATAAGGTTAATCTTAATAAGATTAAACCTTATTATTTCTAAGTATGCTAATATGGAGAAATGCATTGCAGGTCCATGCTGGGGATGATTTGAGACCTGCAAAAGAGCTTAAAGCTGGTTGATGGGTCGGTTAATTCCTTATTTGGAGCACCCATATCTGGAGCAGAGATACCATCAGGGGAAACTTATCTGGTGAAGCAAAGGATACAAAGTGATTGAGTAAGAAGACAAAACCTTTGTGTGGGAAATCAAAGTCTTCTACCATCACTGCTTACAAGTGTTGACAAGTATCCCTATTGAGTTCAATGAAGAAGGTGGGATGGAGCCGTCAGTTCATCCTCTCAACATACTAAACTTTGATTATCATAATTACGAATAGAGGAGTTCGTGATGGCAGGCTGTGTAAACCCATTGTGGACGTATACATTATATTTTGACGGAGCATCCAGGGGCCCTAATAAAAAAGGGAGTGTTGGAGTAGTAATCCAAGATCTCGGACATAGAGTTACGATGAAGTTAGCTGCTTATCTCGGGGTAGGATTCACTAACAATATGGCGGAGTATAAAGCCTTGATTATGGGACTAAATATTGCCAAACAAGGTGGTATTCGGCGGTTGTTAGTAAAAGGGATTCCCAGTTGATCCTGAATCAGCTAGATGGGACATACACAGTGCGGAATCCCATTCTTTGTATATATCATCGAACTGCTATGACCCTACTTGAGGAGTTTGAGAGAGTGTCTTTTCAGTTGATTCCACGTTAATGGAATTAGTTTGCGGATTCATTGGCAAATCTTGCTTATGAAGAAGACCTTTTCTTTAACTGTGGTCCTAGTTTGGATATTGTTATCAATCATGAGACAGGACCCAGTCGCTTGTGGGGAATGTTATCAGAGCATGCAATATATGGCAGACGATGATTGATATGGGTGATGCAAAGAGTAGTCGAGACCAATCTACTGTAATTATCCTGGACCCATAGACTTATTAGACAACATATTATGCGTACGCCTCTTGCTATATATGCAGGAGGGATGGGTCATAACCTTATGCATTTAGTTTAGGGCTAGGAGCCCTATGGTTTTCCTCCTTGGAAAGGAGCTTATTATTGTATATATGTACTCTTTCAGGGAGGGATGTGTAGGTGCTATTCTATTTTATCTCATTAGGCCAAGAGGGCCAGTTTTGTGAGGTTTCAAATGTTTTATTTCGTTAGGCCAAGAGGGCTGATCAAGTTTTATAGTGAAATGCTTTATTTAATTAGGCCAAGAGGGCCAGTCGTCTGTTTAGTACAGGTGCAGTTAATGGTTTCTTGTTTTAGTTTTGTGCTAGATAGGTTCAGAAGAAGAGCTTGAAAGGAGCCTTTTGTTGCGCGGACGCTTCTCGTGGCCCTATCCTAGTGATATTTCTCCTTTATGAGTACCGTGCTTTATGCTATATGTGTTTATGTGCTTGTTGGGGGATTTTGCTTTTCTTGTTGGGGACCGACGTCCAAGGCATGAAGTCCTAGGTTTAAGTTCAGTATGTTTGAGGGACGTCTGAGTAGTCGTTGCCTCCTGTAAAGACATTGTCAGGCATCAAAAGACATGTTTTAGAAGGCAGTCCTAGTGACCTTGTTCTATTAGCCTGCTAGGCAGCCGTTCTAGGAGTTCTTGTTAGTTGTGAGGCAGTTAGAGAAGCCTGCCAAAAGAAAAAATGATGATGATAGAGAGAAAAAGAAGCCCTGAATATCTTAAAGAAAATAAATATATACAAAGGTGTGTAAAAAGGGGTACTACCCCTATAAAAATAGAGAAGAAAATGAATGAAAATTCATAAGCAATTGATCATCGCCTTGCGAAGGCCTGGTAGGTTCCTGGGGACGAGTCAGACTTGGGGCCGATGCCTTGTCTTCCTAGGGGTGGCGCCTTGCTGGAACAGAAGAAAGTAAAGACGGTTGGAGCGAAAATAAAAGTGAGCGTCAGAAAATGATTAAGTGTCGCCTTGTGAGGGCTTGGTAGGTCCTTGGGTACCGAGACAGGACCTAAGGCCAATGCCATGTTCTCCTTGGGTTACTACGCTCAGCTCTGTCCTTTTTACATGCCCGAGTATGGGGAAAATAAAACCCTAAAAGAAGAAATGTGCTTAAATAAAATACTTCTTGATCAGGCTATAGGAGTACTCCCCTAGTCGGAGCTCCTGGTTGTGTTGTCCTTAGTTAGGTAGGTAGTTCAGACTACCACTTAGGGCACCCTCTTTGATAGTTCTTTTTAGTCTGGCCGTGTTGGAGCAGTTGGTTAGTGACTAGCTTCGGACCCTCTATCAGATTATGCTAAGCCTACTCCTTGTGGATGTCATGCCTTGGTTTTGTCAAGGGATAGGGTGAGCACTGTGCTATGTTTAAGTGTGTATCTATTTTGTATCAGCTTGATGCTTCCTTTGGTTGTTTTGTGCAGATCTATTATGGGATTCGACGGGCTGAGTCGCCCTATCCCGTGGTCGCCAATGAAAGATGGATTTTAGGGTGGCAAATGGGCCTAAAAATTGTGGGAAAATGTGGAATTTAGCAGAAAAATATTCAATCACGAAGGCAGCGCCTCGACCTAGGACGATTTTAAGCATCAAGTGCTTTAAAGGCGCCCGTGCAACACTTGCAGATTTTTAGTAATTTTTCTGTCTGTCGGATCGAGTTGCAGGAGCTGTCGGCCAATGCGGGATGCCAAGACGGACGCCCAGGATTTTTTGGATTGCGAATCGGACGCGGGACGCGGGAGGTGCCAAAATTTGGCCAAATCTGAAAAGGCATGTATCTTCTGACTAGTGGGGGTGCCCTTTGGAACCCCCCAACCCCCAAATTTTTGGGCGCATGCAGGAGTATGTTCACCATCTTCACGTGGCGCAGAAAAACACCCCCCTCCCCCCCCACAAATGAGAGATATGGCTTACAAAGAAGCCATAGAACCGATCACAGCAGGCAAATGCACTAATTTTTCACTCTCAATCGCCGCCTCTCGCGCATGGAATGATGGACTGTAGAGAGAGAAAAAAATCAGTCTTTCTCTCTCCTCCATCCCTCTCCTCTAAGGGGCGGTGCACGCGGGAAGAAGAAAGAAGAAGAAGGAATGGTGGATGCTCGTCCGACGAAGATCGGATTGCTCCATGAATGAAGAGGGGCTAAAGACGGCGATGCGGGGTCATGCTGAGCATTAAATGCATGCTGGAAATTAGTCTCGCAACCAAGAACAAAAAACCGTAACCCAAAAATAAGCGGTAATGCTATTTTTTTCAAAGAAAAATGATCTTTTTATGCTATTTGCTTTATGAAACCTTGTTCATATGGGATGAAAGTTCATTATGATATTGTTTTCCATGAGTTTCAACTGTTTTCAACCTAAAAATCAGAAAATATAAGGCTACATGGCCGGAATTAGTGTCAAAATACATGGAAAACACGCATTTAAGGGGTAAAATGGGGGTTTTTGCAAAATAAAGGGGGAATATGAGACATCATATTAACAAAACCTGGAATTTTGCTGTCAACAAACCTAAGGGCCACAACCCACAATCAATCTTCATTTCTAGTCATTTTTTATTGAAGAAAATAGAGGAAAAATACCAAAAAATAGTGAAAATGGATTTTAAATTAGAGAAAATTAGGAAACGATAAAAAGAAAATTCCAAAAAATTACATAAGTGTTTGTGCAATGTATACAAGAAAAGTCGCTTGTCCATGGATCTCACTCCAGATCTAAAAATATGACAATTCGAAAACAGAGTTTCCAAGATAAAGGACCACTTCAGTCTGCTAAAAGGATCTTAGGGCAATTTGGTCTAAAGAAGAAAATCCTACCAAATTCAACCAAGAATCTTGTGACCCCAAGTGATAAAGCTCCGTGTTGTTTCTATTGCAAGGAGTTGGGTCATTTCAAAAGGGAATGTCCAAAGCACCTAAACACCGATGCTTTTGGTGCCAGCCCTAACAAGACTCAAAGAGGACTTGAACTTGCAAGAAATGAGGTTATGCACACTTCAGCGATCCGGAATCTACCAAGAAATTATTAGATACTTAGGAAAAACCTAGAAGATATTCATGAGATGTAACTACAATAAACATTTCTCTTGTAATCCAGACTCGACTCTATCAAATACAATAAGTTGTTGCTTTAAAAGACCGCATGCTTATGAGTGATCAGAGTATTGCAATGAATGCGCAATGGGTCCTAACCCACAGGTTCCCAAATGAAATCCCCAGTTCTTACAAGATGAGGACATCTCGAGTTCTCTAAGGGGGAGAGGATGTAATAACCCTTCACCCCTCGACATAGAAACCCCTCCCCTTATTTTTATTAAAATTAATTGAAATTTTTTAATCCTCCCCCCTGTCGTCATCAAACAAGTGGCAGGGGGGAAAGAAGGTGACATGGAGGAAGAAGTGGATGACAGTGAGGAGGAGAGAAGTGATGATGTGACAAGGAGGAAGGAGAAGCGGAAGACGACGTTGAAGAAGAAGATGGCGATGATTGCGAGAGGGAGGCCATGGGCCTATCACCCATCCCTAGCCTTCTCGACTAGTCTACAACAGTGCTGCCATGAAGTCGGTGGTGGGTGGTGGCACCACCACCACTCCACTTCCTCCCCACCCCTCCCGCTATACCCCCCTCCCCCCCATGGCAAAGAAAAAACAAATAGGCCTTGACACCCTAGCACGCTATAGGAAAAGGGTGAGAGAGGGTGAGAGAGTGTGTGTGTGAACTCATTCCAGGTGTTTCCCTTGTCACCAAACAGCCCTAGCGAATGTCAATTGCTGAAGCAATTGAGCTAAAAGAAGAACTCAAAGAGCTATTAGACCAGGGATACATCTGGTCAAGTAATTCACCATGGGGAGCCCTGGTTTTATTTCAGAAAAAGAAAGATAGAATACTCCGCCTTTGTATTGATTACCGTGGATTAAACCATGTGACAGACGAAAAACAAATAAGTAATTCCTAAGATAAATGAGTTTCTTGACCGAATCCAGGGAGCAAAGGTCTTTTCAAAGATCGATCTCATATGATCAAGATATTATCAAACAAGGATTAGGGAGGAAGATATCCCTAAAATTACTTTTAGCATAAGGTACTGTCATTATGAGTTTATTGTGATGTTGTTTGGGCTAACAAATGCTCCTGCCACCTTCAATAGGTTGATGCAAGACATTTTCCGACCCTAGCTCAACGATTTCATCCTCATCTTCTTTGATGCTATCTCAACATATTCCATGTTGAATAAAGAAGACCATGGACCACAACACGAATAGATCTTCAAAAAATGTGAGTCCACAACCTGAATGCTAAAACCAAGAAATGTGCCTTCTTCAAAAAGTGGATTGAATATCTAGGATTCATAATATCAGTAGATGGCATTCCATTGGATCCTCCCAAGGTCCAAAAGATGTACAAGATTGACCACCCTCGACAACATTCAAGGAAGTGCGAAGCTTTCTAGGGCTGATATGTTGGTACAGAGTCTTCATTAAAGACTATGCCTTAATCACCACACCTCTCACTGACCTTCTCAAAAAGGAGGTCTCCATTACATGGATGTTTGCCAAACAATCTAGCTTTGAGAAGCTTATGGAGAGTTTGGTAGCCACCTCTATCTTAAGGCTACTCGACCTAAGCAAAGAATTAAAAGTCATAAAACCGATGCAAGCTCTCTTGCTTTGGGTTGTGTGCTTATGCAAGAAGGGCATCTAGTAGTCTATGCTTCAAGAAAATTAAAGATCCATGAAATAAACTATGCCACATATGACGTATAATTACTTGTTGTAATTCATGCATTTAAAGTATGGACACATTACATGCTTGGTAATAGGTTTTCTCGAGTCACTAATCATAAAAGCTTAAAGTGGATTTTTACTCAACACCGGATCTCAATATGAGACAATGCCGATGGATTGAGACCTTGCAAAAATTTGACTTTGAAATCAAGTATAGACCAAGCAAGGAGAACGTGATTGTGGATACCCTAAGCTGTAAATCATTGCTTGATGCTCTAATCCTGGAGGAACCCTCTAGGGCTTGGAACTCTTGCTACAATAATTTCAATGCCGAGTAAACCTCTCATAGAAATGGCTAAAGAGAAGGCAGTGAAGGATCCAAGCTATCAGAACTTTTTAAGAGAAATTTCCATCAAGCATTCAAATATAAAACTCAAGATTAAGTATAAAATGTTTCCATAAATGAGGAGCTTGCCTATTATAGGACAAGAATACGTATTCTTCCAAGTTAGGAACTCAAAAGGAAAATACTCTGGGAAGTTCACGATTCCCCATTTTTTTGTCATTCTGGTTATGGTAAGACTCTTAATATAGTCAAAAGAAGCTTCTGCTGTGGGAAAGACTCAAGGGTGATGTACTAAAGTATGTCATTGAATGCCTGAACTACCAACAAATTAAGGCCGAGCATGTCAAGTTCCCAAGAAAGCTCCATCCACTTGACATCCCTAAAATGAAATGGGAGTATATCAACATGGACTTCATAGTTGGATTACCCCCAATACAAGGAGGATATAATTCCATAATGGTAGTCACTGATATGTTAACAGAAGTTGCACACCTTATTCCTGTGAAAACCAATTACAAGGCTTTCGATATCGCCAGGTTTATCATTAACAAAAATTTTAGGTTATATGGATTACCCCAAAGAATCATCAGCTATCACGATTCTCTCTTCACCTCAAACTTTTGGAAGAGTTTGTTTGAAGCTCTAGAAACCCAACTTTGCTTCAATACTTCTTACCATTCCCAAACCAATGGTCAACCGATGGTCACCTCAAACTTTTGGAAGAGTTTGTTCGAAGCTCTAGAAACCCAACTCTGCTTCAATACTTCTTACCATTCCCAAACCAATGGTCAAACGATGGTCAAACAGAGCCGGTCAACTAGGTTATTGAAGACATATTAAGAGCTTATTGTAATAGGGAGCCCAAATGGTGGATCCAATTCCTACTCTTAGTTGAATTTGCCTACAATGTATCATACCATCAAAGCATTCAAATGACTTCTTTTCAGGCACTATATGGGCAAGATTGTCTTATACCATTAAATTTTTTCGATCCTACCCTATGGGTAGAAGCAACTAGCCAAATGTTGGAAGAAATGGATCAGACAAGTTAAAACTCTGAGGCAAGATATTCAAGCCACCAAGGATTGATAGAAGGCATATGCGGATCAACGAAGGCAGGAACACATTTTTAAAGAAGGTGGCATGGTTTTCCTATGAGTTCACCCAAACAAAGGTTCCTTATCTTTGGGAGAATTCAATAAGCTAAGGCCGAGGTATTATGGGCCATATAAGGTGCTAAAGTTTCTAAGACCAAATTCCTACAAGGTGCAAATCCCTAATAACTTGAAAGTATATAATGTATCTCATGACAGTCTATTAAAAGCTTATGTTCCTAACTCGGACCATGTATTTAACGACCAATAAATTGTGATGCAAGTTAGGAAGTCCTCGAACTTCAACCTAAAAAGATACTTGACATATAGGAGAAGACTCTAAGAAGCAAAACCCTTAAAAAGTATCTCGTCCAGTGAAAAGACTACCCTGAAGAGGATGCCACTTGGATTGACCATGAATCACTATGTAACCAATATCCCCAGTTTCATTCGAGATGAGGACATCTCTATTCCTCTAAGAGGGAGAGGATGTGATATCCAAACTTTAATTTCAAATCTTTCGGACTTCTCGCAGAATGGAGTTGAAGAACTCTAAATCATTAAATAGAGAAGATCTCAAGCAAAATGACCCGAGAATCGTAACCCGACATTTTTTCGAATTGACAAGGACTGTAGCCATTTGTCAAGGAAGTTACCGCATGAACGAGAAGGACTGTAGCCATCTGTCAAGGACGACATTTTTTTGAATTGACAAGGAATGTAGCCATCTGTCAAGGAAGTTACCGCATGAACGAGACGTGCGAGTATGGGAATATCTCATTACAAAGACAAGGAGGATACTCCGCGAGCTCTTGAATTCAAATCCTCCATCCCTTCTATCCTATTTCTTTATGGAATCACGACCCTTCTCAATTTTTTCTTGGTAATTGCCTTCCCATGTCAATCAAAATTCCATCAATCTAATTACCCCCAAGCTCCTTCACAAAAATCCCTTTTTGCAATCTCACAATTCAAGACCATGGCTCCGAAGAAGAAGTTTACGAAGGTCATGGAAGCAAGAGATGCCAATAATGTTGCAAACACAATCACTACAAATGGAATGGTGAGTATGGGGATTACAAACGAAGCTACGAATACCATCAACCAAGAACCCTTCATGGATCTTTAGGTACTATTTTTTAGATAAAAGCAGCTAGAGGCCTTCATCCCATAAAGGGGCAATAAAAGCTGAATTTGTGAAATAAGATTTTATTCAATTCCTACATATAATCTTTTTAAAAAAGAATTCGTAATCACAAATTCCAAGGGGTAACTTGGGTCTATACAAGATGAACCTAAGTAAGTACACGAAAGGTATCGTTTCCTAAAAGATTAAATATTTTTGTTTTTTTTCGATTAAACGAAATCTCTGATGGGTAATCACGGGCGCTAATCCTCGGTATATAAGAGACCTTGAGATAAAATTGCCAAATGATACTATTCGTAATTAAACCAACCAAGATTTTCTTTTATTGCGGGCAAGGACCACCCATGAAACTCCAAGGCAATTATTCTCAGGTATGAAATTCTTACTTAGATTTAGTCGAAACTAGTCCCCAAGGAGAAGGGAGAATCCATGAAGACTATTGGAAGGTATTGCCACTTACACTAATTTTGCCACTTGTGCTCATTTGTCATAATGTTATTATTTTTGGAAAGAAAAGATTTGTCTTATGTGTAATTTCTTGCACTACACATTGATTTTGTGCTTCTCATTGATGTTTTTGATGAATTAGCATCTGTGACATTTGAAAATGATGGAGTGGAAGATGGTAATGCTAGAGATGATGATTTGGACTACCCTTCACATTCATTTATGGAGGTAGATAAGAAGAAGTGCAAGAAATATGATTTCTTTTTCCTTAATGATTAACAATGAGTGGTGACTATTTAGTTACTTTTGTTTGACAATTTTGATATGTGGCTGCAAGCTCTAGTAGTGACTCAAAGAAAGCAAGGAAAATCATGAGGTTCCCTAGAAAGAAGAAGTTGTATGTGTTGTCCCACACCTTTGCACATGGTACTACCTCTTGAAATCCCAAAAAAATTTGTACATACTTCGTGTGTTAGCATGTATTCTATAGCCTAGAAACCACTCCTTTTATTTTACAATCTTTGTATGCACTCTCGTTCCCTTTGTGATTCTTGGATCACTACTCTCTAATATGAAAATGTAAGCCTCGAGTTGTATTCATTTTCCACATTATGTTAATTTCATTTCTCTAAATTTTTAGATTATTCCTTTCTCTCAAATGTTGCATTGTATGAAAATTTTAGTTCTTTGAATTTCTAGATTGTTCTTTTGTCTAGGGCATTGTATTGATTTAAAATTGGTTTCGTGGATGTGGAGTTTAGTGTCTACTGCTCCACCTTGTATGACTTATGCAGCATCAAGGAAACAAGTTTGATTTTCTATCTCTACAGATGTAAAAGAAAATGTAGATAAAATGTACACTAGTGAGGTTATGGCACGTGCAATGGGTGGGATGCATACAAAGCACATATTGGGTAGTAATGCTTGCAAAAGTGATGTTCAAAAAACTATGCATGCTAAAAATGAATAGGTGGATGATGTGGTTGATTATGATGGATGTGGCAATCGGTGGCAATCATGTAGATATAGATTTAGACTTAAACCATGAGAACCACGCAGCCCATGACATACAAGATCATGGTAATGAGGGCTTGGAAGATATTACAAAATCACTACATGACAACCAATTCACTAATGTTGTGCATGATAGTCATGGTGAAGGCAAGCTTGTTTAAAATGTATTGCATGATAGGTAGGACCATGGTATAAAAGGGATGCATTGTAAAAAATTTTACAACCATTGACGATGTGCACAATAGTGGCAGAGAAGGTGTACATGCTGAAAATGTACTACACCATGGATAGGACCATGCCAAAAAAGGGATGCACAATACTCAAAGTGAAGACATGCCTACTGAAAATGCATTGTATGATGGGTAGGATCATGGAAAAAAGGGATGCATGATTGTTAAGATATCATAGCTACCACTCATGATATGCAGGACAATTGTAGTGAAGGCATGGCTGTTAAGAATTCATTGCATGATTGGAAGGATCATGGCAAAAAAGGGATGGACCATACGTGCAGTGATGATATATGTGTATAAAATATATCACATGATGGGTAAGACCATGGCAGAAAAGGGATGCTTGATTGTCAAGATAGCATAGCCATTGATGATGTGTAAGATAGTCATAAAGTCACTGCATAGCCACTATGAATTTATTGCATGATGGGTAGGACCATGGAAGAAACGGGATGCATGATTGTCAAGATGGTGTGTAGCATACTTGTTATCATCACATGGTTTGCATGCTTTGGATGTTGTTGCTACTTGTGATGCAAGTATGCATGTTGAGTATGATCCTAGCAACGAGGGCACAAATGCTATATAGAACATTGGTGGATGGATTCTAAGAGGTGCGATTAGGTGCGAAAATTGAAGCAAAGAATGATGCATTTGTGGTAAAAATGAAGAGATGCCAGAGTTTCCTAAGAAAAAGTGGGTGGCTCAGAACACATCAGAAGCATGTGTCTATCAATTGGAGTTTGATAGATGGCCCATTTAAAGAGGTGCAACTTTAGTGTTACAAAATAGTTACTTGATTCAGAGATTGAAAATAGTATCCAAGAGGCTTGTCAGTAAAAAACAATGCTATGAACACAATCATACTTTCAGATCTTGAATCTGAGCTTGTTTGCCCCTCCAATTTTAGTGAAACCACTTGCCTGGATAGTGCAAACACAATATACATCAAAGCATTTGAGAGGCCGGAGCACATCTCAAATACATCTGAGAGCATAAGTGTCCAATGATGCTTCAATATCTGCGAAAGAGCCAAACTCCATAGCAAAAGATATATTAAATAGACTCACAAAATTATGGAAGCCATGATCAACATTATCATATTAGGTTATGATGCGATTATTAATATGAAGCAATACAACAAGGAAATTGGTAATGGCAGCAAGAAACTCATCCCTTACAATGGTGGAGCAAGGTAGTCACCCTTTAGCTATGGTGGGAGGTCCACACAAGGAAGCGTCAAGAGCAATATTTGATTAATGGAAAATAGATAATCAATATATGTTTCACACATATTTGTATACCCCCTTCTCTACCACTAAGTCCTATGCATCATATTTACAAGCCTACATGACCTACAAAAGCTTTGCACTCAAAGCTTGGAATGGAAATGAGATTTACAAAGAATATATAAAAGAGCTTATGAGGAAGTAAATCCATGCAAATAGAGAAGGCCATAATCCAAAGAAGATCCCTCATGAAACATAATGTTGAAGGAAGTGAAATAGATAAAACTATTATAACTATCCAGTTAGGAGAGTTAGTAGGAATTTCTTCATAAATTGGCATAGACATGTCCAAATCCATCAAATGACATGCCATTAGAAAATAGATACCAAGTAAAAGACCAAGTAGAAGCTGGTCCATCCATAAAAGATATATTTTGACTAAGTTAGGCCAATTAATTTTATGACAATTTTAATATAACAAGTTTTCTTGTTTTAGAATTTATTGTTCTTCAGATAAAAACCATGGAAAACAATCAAGATAGGAGGATGGCTACCAAATAGACTCTTTAAGAGGCAAACCCTACCATTTAATAAGATATTCCAGCAATGTTTGCTTCCTTAAGAATTTCTCTCTCTTTTCAATTACTTTTTTGGGCTCATAAAGGATAAGACCATCTTCATCAATTGGAGGCAATTCTTCTAAAACTGTAATGGCTAACCCACATAGTTCTTTAATTGAGAGACATGAAAGACATCATGAATAGATGCTTTCAAAAGAAAGATTCTTTCTTCATCCTATCAGTTAATGGAGCTGGAATATGAGCATAAATTTTAATGAACCTATGATAGAAAGAAGATAATCAAGGAAACCTCTCAAAGATCTAAAAGTAATAGGGGTATGCCAATTCTTAACACATTGCCCCTTCTTTGGGTCCACTATAATCCCACTCTCATCAACGATGTGGCATGAATATTCTACCTCATTTTGCATGAAACAACACTTGGATTCTTTTGCAAAAGAGAACCCATCTATCAAATCATAAAACTCTTCATTTTGAGCTTCTTTATCTTCATGTGTCTCTTCCAATGTAAGTAAGGTTGACATTTGAAAAGATCACTCTCATTTACTTCCTCATCTAATCCCTTTTCAATGATCATGTTGATTTTCGCTCCCCTTGACTTTGTCTTATGGTCAAGGGTCCATTTCTCTCTACACTTAAAGCATAAGCCTTTAGTATACACCTCTTTTAACTTGTCGTTAAACACATACTTTCCTTGTGAGTTGTTGGCTGTGGTTTCCCTCAAAAATCTATCCTTTTGAAATTTGATTTGAATTGAGCATTAGACCTTTGATTTGATTCATGTTTTTTGTGCCATACATTGTAGAGAAAGTTGGAATCTTGATGTAAGAATTTTGGAACCTTCCCTCTTGACTAAAAGGCTCCCTTTGCTGTGGCAGAATTGCTATCCCAACCTAGAAGAGTGATCTGAAAGTATACTTCCCATAGTTTTGGGCTGAAATGAGGACATGTTACGGGATTTTTGGTTTTATTGTTTAGAAACTTGAATTGCTTAATGTATTTTATTGGGATGCATTGCACCTACCTCCGAAGAAATATGTGCATCAAGCCGGTAAATATACTTATTTAGCTTGGCTATATCAGTCATACCTTCTATATACATGGATAAATTCAAGAACATGTTTGAGTAATCATGTATGAACATCCCTCTTTTCTTCAAGTTATACCATTTTCTTTGCAACTTGTTTTTCTCCATTGTAGATATGAATACATCAAACATTATGCACTTATTGCTCATTTGAAATCAATTAAGATCCCAAGTGCACGACCAATGCAACATTGTGCTACTCTTACATGCACTCACAAGAGTTTATTTTATCTCAAAGCCAACCCACACCCACCCTATTTGCAAGGGAGGTTTAGAGGGAGAGAGAAGGGAAGAAGATGACATCTTCTAGTGCACTGGACAGTGCTAGTGTGTATCTATATGGTTACATGAAATAGTGTGCACCTATATGCTTACATGCAATAGTGTGCAAACGTGGGTAATCGCACTAGCATTGGCAATGGCACATGCATAGGCATTGGCACGTGCACATGAACTTGAGTACCCTTGATTGCATTGAGCATGGTAGCTATGGTGGCTCATAGACATAGACCTTGCATCTTGTCTTACATAGTTTCTATGAAAACAAGTGATCTAGAGCATGGCAACTATGGTGGCTCATAGACATAGACCAAACTCATATGTACTTGGACATGACAGAGACAAAGTTACTTGACTGAAGTACACAAACCAAATAGTAAGTACACTAAACTGAAAATCAGACTGACAATGACATTGCATTCATCATATATGATAAAGTGGTAGTCAAGTACAATGCTTTATAGTTGCTGGATGGGTAGTAGTTTCCCTCTCTGTGCCTATGGGATAAAGTAGCTTGCATATCCTTAGCCTAAACTGCCTCATACAAAGAGGCTATAGTAGGTGTGATTGCACATGGGATCTAGAGCATGGTATCTATGGTGGCTCATAGACATAGACCAACCTCATATGTACTTGGACACGATAGAGACAAAGTGACTTGACTGAAGTACAAAAACCAAACAGTAGGTACACTAAACTGAAAAGCAAAATGACAGTTACATTGCATTCATCATATATAACAAAGTGGTAGTCAAGTACAATGCTTTATAGTTACTGGATGGGTAGCAGTTTCCCTCTCTATGCCCATGTGATAAAGTAGCTTGCATATCCTTAGCCTAAACTACCTCATACAAAGAGGCTACAATAGGTGTGATTGCAAATATGTCAACATTTTCACGATTTGTAATATGTACACATAGTCTAACTTAGTTTAACTATGTGCACTTAGGTGCACTTACACTAGCACTGACACTCACTGGCATGAAAATGTGCACATACACACATGTGCACTTGTGACATTAACTCTAGCTACCTTAATCTTGTGCATGTGGACCCACTTGTACACACTTAAGAGTGCTCATGTGCCCTTCTGTGCATTGGAGATCACATGTGCACTCAAGCTACACACATGCACTAATAAGGAGCACTTGCACTTTAACCTAGGTGCATCTACACTCAAAACTTAGGTGCACTTGCACCTACACATATTTGCATTTAGGCATCTATGCACTCGTGTGCACTCATGCGCACTTGTATACTCTTGTGCATGTTTGACTATACATAAACTTGCATGGACATGTAGTTCCACCTTCATGCACTATCCCTAGAGCCAATAACAAAAAAAAACCTAACCTTCCATTCTAAGCACACCACACAAGTGAACAAGAATCTTGAGGGGTTCACTATTTATATATCCTCTATATAACGTGCGTTCATGGCCTATTTATAAATATCCTAATCTTTGAAATTTTCTTGAATAAAATATGACCCTTTTCTATTCAATCTGTAAGTAACCCTTTATATGACACCCTTTGGTATGTAAAAAATGTATAAAAATGATGTTTTAAAAACCCCTTATATTGAAATCACGTTATATATACATATATTTCTGAGTGACCCCCCCCCCCCCCCCCCCCCCCCCCCCGAGACAAGAATACCACATCTATGCACAATCCATAGTGCTAGTGCACACACAATAGTGCACTTGACTAGCACCATTTTAGTGCACATGTACATTAATGCAATCTTCATGCACATGTGTAGTAATCCACCTTCATTCAGCTCATTGCACATGCATTGCATTGATGCACTTTGCCTAGTACACATGTGCACTAGTAAATCCACCCAACCATTGCAATGCACTTATCCTTGTGCATCTCCATACTATAGGAAATAATAGATTGGTTTTGAATTTGCTAGGGAAAAATTCAAGATTTTATCTTCTTTAAGCTTGACTTTGATAAGGCCTATGATAGCCTAGATTGATATTTTATCTTGCAGTCCCTTTAGGACATGGGGCTAAGAAAAAGTTTCATAAGGTTTATCAATAACTTATATGGGAATGCAAGTGCAAAAGTGGTAATTAATGGGAAAGTCTCAACATCTTTTCCTTTGTATATATCCATTAGACAAGGGTGCCCTCTAGCCCCTTTGCTCTTTGCTATTGATTATGATGCCTTCAGCTAGTTAGTTGAGGCATACCCTCATGCACTTACATACTAGTGCATAGTAGGACATGAGATCCTAATCATAGTGCACATAAGTGCACTTGGATGGCTGTTAGTATATACATGCACTAACTTGCATCCATACACTATGCACACTGGTGGGAACCCACTCTACACAATCTCTTGGTGTGATATCCCGACTTTAATTTTAAATCTTCCTGACTTCTTGTAGAATGGACTTGAATAAATCTAAATCATTAAATAGAGAAGATCTCGAGCAAAATAACTCGAGGATCGTAATCTAACATTTTCCCGGATTGACAAGGACTGTAGCCATCCATCACTCATGGGAGTTACCATGTGAACGAGAGTTGTCAGTCATAAATCAAATTTGACCAAAAACGTTGTTTAAAACTTTGCAAGTTGGATAAGTCACAAAAGCTTTAAGCTTTAAACCTTAAAATTTTATGGAAAAAAGAAGAAGAATAAGAGGAAGATGTCATGAACAAGTCACCCCCCTTTTTTCATAAAAAAATAGCACACGATCTTCACCAATTTTGGCATCTCTGATTCTGAACCAAAAAGCTTAAATTCACATTCAATAATTTAGCAATTAACTCTAGCAATCTCCCCCTCTTCTCAATTCGATGAGAGGCTTGGATTGAAGCAAGATCATCTGAGACCCAAGCGAATCAATCAAACATATTTGACAACCTCTTAGGACTTCAAAGATCAAATCGTCAGTATCAAATTGCATCTTGAAAGCTTCAGATTGCTGATTTTTCCAAGATCCCTTCCATAAAGAGCTCTTCTTATTAGCCACAACCCTTCTTCTTCAATTTAACTATAAATATGAGGCATGGGGAGCCGTTGAGGGTAGTCCGAGAAAGAGGGGAGAGGCCCTTCTCAGGAATATAGAGCAAGAGGGAGTGGGGCAAGAGAAGTGGGAGCACAGGAATTTCTCGTCCCACGAAGACAATGAGGATACTCGATGAGCTCTTGAATTCAAATCCTTCATCTCGTCTATCCTATTTCTTTGTGGAATCAAGACTCTTCTCGATTTTTCTAAATTCTTAGTGATCACCTTTTCCCATCAATCAAATTTTCATCAATCTAATTACCCCCAAGCTCATTCGCCAAAATCCCCCTTTTCAATCTTGAAATTAAAGACGATGGCTTCAAAGAAGAAAGTTACGAAGGTCGCAAAGGCATGAGCTGCTAGTAACGCTATAGGCATAATTACTACAAAAAAAATGGCCAATATGGGGATTACAAACAAAGCTGTGAATACCATTAATCAAGAATGTGTCATGGATCTTCAAGTACTATTTTTTAAAAATAAAACAACTAGCGGGCCTTCATCCCATAAATGAGCAATAAAAGCTACATTCAAGAAATAAGATTCTATTCATTCCTGCATATAATCTTTTTAAAATAATTCTTAACCGCAAATTCCAAGGGGTAACTTGGGTTTGTACAAGATGAACCTAAGCAAGCACAATGAAGGTACTATAAGATTTAATATTTTTTATTTTGTGTCGATCGAACAAAATCTGTGATGGGTAATCATGGATGCTAATCTTTGGTATATATGAGACATTGAGATGAAATTGCCAAAGGATACTATTCGTAATTAAACTAACAAAGATTTTCTTTTATTGCGGGCAAGGACCCACGAAACTTCAAGGGAGTTATCCTCAAGTATGAAATTATTGCTAAGATTCAGTCCAAACTAGTCCCTAAGGAAGGGGGAATCTAGGAAGACTATTGGAAGGTATTGCCACTTATGCTAATTTGTCTCGATGTTATTAAGGTATTGCCACTTACGCTAATTTTAGCACTTATGCTAATTTTTCTCGATGTTATTATTTTTGAAAGAAAAGATTTGTCTTGGAAATAAACTTGTTAAAAGTTTAATTATAATGCATTTGAAATAAGATTTTTGTGATTGCAAGCTAAGTATTGATCTTTCCTAAAATTATCAGGCTAAAAGACTAATTATTGAGTACAGATCACTGACCGAGGCAGTATTCTGGTGAGCATGGAACACTGACTGAGGTAGTGTTCTTAATGGCACTAGACCTCCCCGAGGCCAGCGTGAATAAAACCTACTCGAAGGGGTTTTTCTCTTTTGTTTCATGTTAGTGAGAATAGCCCAATCATGACATGAAAGGTCTTGTTGAAGGGAACTCTAGTCGACACAGGGTCGACACAGGAGGAGGTGAGGAAACCAAGGGGCTTTGGTTATAAACTCTTTAGGCTCTTAGAAACTGCTAACTGTTCTTTGATTTCTAGACTATGTCCTAAAAGTTCAAATACTAGTTGGGGAATGGAACTTGAAGAGAATAATACCTTCGAACAAGAATATATTTGTAAAATGTCATTTTTCTAAAAGGAACTATTAAGAAGGATTTGTCTTACTCTATTTTTGTGTCATGAATTAAGGGCGTGCAACAAATTTGTATTAGGAGATAATTCAAAGAAGTTGTTTTTATATGTTGAACCTAAAGTGGTAGGTAATTAGGTAACTAAGAAGCGAGAGGATGAACCCATCTAGACCTATGACTAGGTGGTCTGATAAGCTGAGAGCTTTTCCAAGAAGGAATAAAAATTGCACTTGATGGACCATTAGAAACTAGAAAGCCTAACTCGCATCACTTTAGAACCCCATGCAAAAGGGATTAAAGTGTCAGACTTCTCCCATTCACTTGAACCCAGCACAACATAAGTCCCATTTTAGTCAGCAAATTTTCATTAAAAATGGAATCTCAAACCGCTAATACTAATCAATTGTTTAGTAATAGATTTGATCAAAAAGACTCAAGTCAATCCTCATGGAAACAGTCAGAACTTCCACTACGGGGTAGACTCAAGTGAGCCTAGTTAGCAAACTTGGAGGGTTTTCATCAAAATCTCAGACAGCGCTTCCTGGGACATCTCTTGATGGACTACTAAGAACATACTGCCAAGGAAAGCTCGGGCGGACACGTTACAATTGGTATCAGAGCACACCTTCATGTAGGATACGATGCAAGTAAATAAAACTAGTTACATTTACAACATAAAATATATTTCCCTTAAATAGTGAAATATTCTCTTGTTAATATGTGTTCTTGATTTTTGGCAAAAAGATGAACCTTGGAAACGATTCTTGATTTTCCAAGTTATGTTTATGTCAGCATTGCACTCCTCTAGTTCCAAATGGAGAAACCAAATATGTGAATATTAGATCAGATATACAATCATTTGCCCTTGTATTACGAAAGGCAATGGGTGTTAAGTGGAGGGTATTGTTAGATTGGCATAAACCGTCTTGCTTAACTTCCAAAATAATTTAAAGAGGTTAAGGTGGAAGAAAGCCCTTAACGTTGCCAAGATTTATCTCTTATATGAGGCTAGAGTAAACTCAAACATGTTCACTAGAGGGCAATAGGTCAAACTAGACTAGTACATCTATGAGGGGGTTACAAGGGTTATACTGACTGATCGAGTCATGGTTGTAGGATGCTCCAGTTGCCACAACTACAAGAAAGATGGATTACTAGATCTTCGTTTGAAATATAGATTTCTGGATATCTATTCTCAGAATCCTAATTACTATGTGATGGATGTATTGCAATGCCATGCCTAGATTGTAGTAGAAAAATATTTTCCAAGAATAGTACAAGCCCCCGAACTACTCGAATAATGTATTCCCTTCCTACACGTAAAGAATTATTTTTGTCTATCCATTTGTCTCCTTGATAAATAACAAATAGTAGATAGATTTTTTCTTGATTAAAATTTAAATCTCTCTTTTGAAGTACAAACCTTGATCATTATCGAAAGGAAAGTAGTATGTAATTCCTTTCCTAAATTAATGAGATAGAGTAAGCAAGTAAACATATTTTTTTAAAAAATATGGTTGGAGAGAAGATTGATCATAAAATTGCATAATTCCTCAGAATGTCACCCTGAATCTCAATACTACGAAGGCTCAAGAGAAGAAGTTTCTTCTCAAGCAATACAAGCCACCGAAGTTTGATGGTAAAGGGAGGGACATTCCAATTGAGGCAGAAACATGGATAGAATCTATGGAAGACTATTTCACTACTTTAGGGAGTGCAACGTCAAATCAAGCCATGATCACCAAACTAAAACTCATAGGAGATGCCCGTCTTTGGTGGAAACAATGGTGCAAGGACCAAAGAACGTCGATAAGTGCTATCACTTGGGACAAAATTAAGGACACGGTACGTGGGAGATATCTTCCACCCACATATCAAGCCTAGAAGATGAACAAGTTTTTCAATCTAAAGTAGTTAAGCCTAAGCTTAGAAGCCTACTACTCCAAATTTCTAACACTTCTAAAATATGCACCTATGATGGATGTTTCACAACAAGTATCCAAATGTTACAATGGTCTAAATCCGCCCTTGAATATGCGTCTTGAATCAATGAGGCCATTGGATTTACAAGATGCATTGATTCGAGGAGCTCCAATAGTTTAGAACATCAAACACAGACCAAGGAATGCAAAATTTTGAAACAGAAATAGTCAGAATAAGGGCAACTTTCAAGGTTATGCAAAAAGAGTCCAAGGGTGGTACCAACCAAACAAGACAAAGAAGGCCAAATCAAATGCAGTGGGAAGCTTTATACCAACATGGAGGAACAACGAGACTCTAAGGTGTCTCTATTGCAAGAAACCAGGACACAATGGAATTTGATATGTGAAGACCCAGAGTACATGCCACTCTGAATAAGAAGGGTCCAAATTGTCAATTCTCAGTAATTCAAATACCAACAAATTATCAAGGTAAACCCTTTTGAATGTTAATCAAATGTGAAAGTACCCACTCTTTCATATTACTAAAATGTGCAAAAAGGCTAGGCATAAATACTATTCTTACACCTAGAATGCTTGTGGAGTTAGCAAATTGCAAAAAAGGTGTATCAACACAAAAAACTAGCAAGATAGAATTTAGCTTGGATGGCAATTCTTCCAAAATGAACTTCAAAATTATGAATCTCGAGGCTTATAAGTGTTTGCTAGGAATGGATTGGCTAAAGCCTCTTGAATAGTAAAGGAACTAAAGAAATGATTTTACCAGTCTATCTAATTAAACTGAACAAGGCTGAGCAGGATAGTGAAGCTAAGGATCAACAATTTTGGCTAAAAGAATATGCGGATGTTTTTTGAGAAGACCTAACAGAGCTCCCACTCGCAAGGGAAGTAGATGACAAAATTCAACTCATTCCAAACATTTCCCCTGTCAAACGGCCCTATTGAATGTCAATTCTTGAAGCTGTTGAGCTAAATCAACTCAAGCGGCTATTAGATCATCCCGCCAAGTAATTCACCATGGGGAGCCCCAGTTTTATTTCAGAAAAAGAAAGACGGAACACTCTACCTTTGTATCAATTACCGTGGATAAAACTAGGTGATAGTGAAAAACGAATATAAAATTCCTAAGATAGATGAGTTGCTTGACCGACTCCAGGGAGCAAAGGTCTTTTAAAAGATTAACATTAGATCACGATATTATCAAATAAGAATTAGGGATCAAAGGTCATCATGAGTTTATTGTGATGTCATTTGGGTAATCAAATGCTCTTATTACCTTCAACAAGTTGATGCAAGACATTTTCGACTGTACCTTGACGACTTTGTCCTTGTCTTCTTTGATGATATCTTAATATATTCCAAGAATGAAGAAGACCATGGACCACAACTATGAATAGTTCTTGAAACAATGAGGGCCCACAAAGTGTATGCTATAAAGAAAAAATGTGACTTCTTCAACAAGCAGATTGAATATCTAGGATTCATAGTATTGGCAGATGGCATTTCAATGGATCCTGCCAAGGTCCAAATGATGTACAAGATTGACCACCCCCGACAATAGTCAAGGAAGTGCGAAGATTTCTTGGGCTAACGGGTTGGTATAGAGTCTTCATTAAAGACTATGCCTTAATCGCCACACCTCTCACCAACCTTCTCAAAAAGTAGGTCTCCATTACATGGACATCTACCAAACAGTCTAGCTTTGAGAAGCTTAAGGACAATTTGGTAACCACCCCTAACTTAAGGCTACCTGACCTAAGCAAAGAATTCAAAGTCATACTGATGCAAGCTCTCTTGCTTTCGGTTGTGTGCCTATGCAAGAAGGACATCCAGTAGCCTATGCTTCAAGAAATTTAAAGATCCACGAAAGAAATCATGCCACACATGACCTAGAATTACTTGCTGTAATTCATACCTTTAAATTATGGAGACATTACCTGCTTGGTAATAGATTTTCTCTAGTCATTGATCATAAAAGCTTAAAGTAGATTTTTACTCAACATCAAATCTCAATATGAGACAATACCAATGGATTGAGACCTTGCAAAATTTTGACTTTGAAATCAAGTATGGACCAGTCAAGGAGAATGTAATTGTGAATGCCCTAAGTCATAAATCATTGCTTAATTCTCTAATCCTAGAGGAACCCTCTAGGGTTGGAACTCTTGTTACAATGATTTCAATGCCCAGTAACCCTCTCATAGAAATGGCTAAAGAGGAGTAGCGAAGGATCCAAGCTATTAGAACTTGTTAAGAGAAATTTCCATTAAGCATTCAAATAAAAAACTCAATTCTAAGTATAAAATTTTTCCATAAACAAGGAGCTTGCCTATTACATGACAAGTGTATTCTTCCAAGTTAGGAACTCAAAAGGAAAATACTCTGAGAAGCTCACGATTTCCCATTTTTGGGTCATCTTGGTTTTTCTAAGACTCTTAATATAGTTAGAAGAAGCTTTTATTGGGAAAGACTCAAGGGTGATGTACTCAAGTATGTCATCGAATGCCTGAAACTGCCAACAAATTAAGGTCGAGCATGTCAAGTTGCCAAGAAAGCTCTAGCCACTTGACATCCCTCAAATGAAATGGAAGTATATTAGCATGGACTTCATAGTTGGATTACCCTCAGTTCAAGAAGGATATAATTCCATAATGGTAGCCATTGAAATTTTAACAGAAGTTGCACACCTTATTCCTGTAAAAACCAATAATTACAAGGCTTTCGATATCGCCAGGTTTTTTATTAAGGAAAATTTTAGGTTATATGGATTACCCCAAAGAATCATCAGTGACCGCGATTCTCTCTTCACCTCAAACTTTTGGAAGAGTTTGTTCCAAGCTCTAGAAACCCAACTTTGCTTCAGTAAAACTGCTTACCATCCCCGAATCGATGGTCAAACAGAGTGGGTCAACCATGTTATTGAAGATATATTGAGAGCTTATTGTAATAGGGAATCCAAATGGTGGATCCAATACCTACCCTTAGTTGAATTTTGCTACAATGCATCATACCATCAAAGTATTCAAATGACTCCTTTTCAGGCACTATATGGGCAATTTTATCCTACACCATTATAATTTTTTTGATCCTACTTTACGGGTAGAAGCATCTAGTTAAATGCTGGAAGAAATGGATCACCAAGTGAAAAATATAAGGCAAGATATTCAAGCTTCCAAGGATCGACAGAAGAAATATGCCAATCAAGGAAGGCAAGAATCCATTTTCAAAGAAGGTGATATGGTTTTCTTATCCAAAGAAACGTTCCTTATCTTTGGGGGAATTCAAGAAGCTAAGTCCAAGGTATTGTGGGCCATATAAGGTGCTAAAGTGTCTAGGATCAAATGCCTACAAGCTACAACTCCCTAATAACTTGAAAGTTCATAATGTATTTCATGGAAAGCTTATGTTCCTAACCCAAACCATGTACTTAATGACCAACAAATTGTGATGCCAAGTCAAGGAGTCCTCAAACTTCAACCAGAAAGGATACTTGGCATGCAAGAGAAGAGTCTAAGGAGAAAAACCCTTAGAGAGTATCTCATCTAGTGGAAGAACTACCCTAAATAAGATACCATATGGATTGACAAAAATCACTATGTAACCAATATCCCTAGTTTCATTCAAGCTAAGGACATCTCGATTCCTCTAATGGGGGGAGGATGTGATATCCTGACTTTAATTTCAAATATTCTAGACTTCTCGCAGAATGGACTTGAAGAAATGTAAATCATTAAATAAATAGCAAAGATCTTGAGCAAAATAACCCAAGGATCGTAACCCGACATTTTTCCGGATTGAAAAGGACTGTAGCCATCCATCAAGGAAGTTACCGCATGAACAAGAGTTGTCAACCATAAGTTGAATTTTACCAAACACATTTAAATCATGGCAAGTAGGATAAGTCACAAAAGCTTTAAGCTTAAGACCTAAAAATTTTATGGAAAAGAGAAGATGAATAAGAGGAAGATGTCGTGAACAGGCCATTGCCCCCCTCTTTTAATGAAAAAAATCGGCACACAATCTTCACCAATCTTAGCATCTCTCATTCTAAATCAAAAAGCTTGAATTCACCTTCATTAATTTAGCAGTTAACTCTAGCACTCTCCCTCTAGTTAGTAATGGCTATGGATGAAAATTTTTAAAAATTTCATGAAACCTTTGACACAAACTTGGGGAACACTAATCACATTCTTGCCATGTATATTATGTGGGATAGAGACAAAAGAACACCCTACTTATCTCAAAATGAATACATTGGGAAGGTCTTCGAAAGTTTACATATGAAGAGGGAGAATGCAATAAGTGTTCCATTTCCTCCATATTTGAATCTTAACCAAGAGGATATCTCCAAGTTAGATGAGAAAAAGGTTGAAATGGCCATCGTTTCTTATATGTATCTATAGTTGATAGATTGATGTATGCTATGGTTGCTACACATCTAAATATTACCTATGCAGTAGGAGTGGTTGTAGGCATATGGAAAACCCTAGCAAGAAGCATTTGGAGGTAGTAAAAAGAACAATGAGATAATTAAATATGGTACTAGATTTGTGTGCATATCTTTTGGAAGGAAATATGCATTTATTCTTGGATATAAAGATGTGATTTTTCATGGAGCATAGACTCTAGGATGTCTACTACAAGTTTTGTAGATATTATCACAAGTGGTATAGTCTCTTGGGTCTCTTGATCGTTGATCGTAGTCATGTATGACTTCATCTATCATAAATATTAATTTATTAATTTATTTGATCAATTATTATGACTTGATGTATTATGAATACTAATTATTAACATATTTGATTAATAATTGATTTAAAATGACTAAATGTTTATATGTTACATGGATTTTATTTAATCTACTAATTTCCACATAATCTTGACTTATTGCATGTGTGTATGTGTAGCACATACATATTGTGCAAGGGAGACAACATGAGGATTAATGGACTTTGTGTTGATCTGGAAAAAATATTTAGATAAAAAATTTGGAGAAAGTGATGGAATTTGTGAAGTGATGGATGGAGTGTGAATAATTAGTTTTGGCATTACAATATGCTTGTGTACATGAAGTGCTAGATATTTTAATAATCTATCTGAGCGCATGAAATATTAGAGATTTTTATTGTATACTTCTAAGATTGGGAATCATATTTTTTTTTAGCCCAATATATTATATAGGACTTTAGACATTGTTCAAATATTAGAGAGAGGTGAATTCACAAAGAGATGATAAAGCATGGATGCAATATGCTATTTTGGGCACAAGGTCAATAAAAATATATAAATACATGCATTGGGGAGAGCCCTCCCAATGCGTGGGAAGAAGATTGCACCCAATTTGTATTGTGCTTCTCTTTGTGTTATCTCTCTATTTTCCAATGCGAAGCTTCCATTAAAAAATATATGCTTAAATTTTCATGTTAGAATCATACTCCATGGATTTATTTGCTACAATAAATTAAATGTCTTTTCTTTCCTCTTTTTGTGAACTATCACAACCAAGTACTTGGCATTTTCTTGGCTACACGTACATAGAGATCTCTTGACATCTTTTTTGTGTGATTTGGAAGGCAAGATATAAAAACTGAAGTATATTATGCTTACAATTTATTGCACCTATCATGACTTGAATATGAATGCTCCTTGTAATTGGTTGAATGCACTACAAGCAAAATAAATTCAAGTTTGTAAGTCACACACTAATGTTTAGAAGATTACTAAAGAAAGCATGAATTTGGGGAGTACAATGGGTAGCAACCACTCATTGAAAGCAAGATTGGATAGGGTGCAAATTTCAATCAATTTTGGAAGGAAATGTGGAGAAAATAGTTGCCATGTGGTAGGAGAGAAAGGGAGCAGTACATGCACACACTGGAGGGCTGCTTTGTGGCTATAGACGGTTGGTATTTGAAGGATGAAATCAAGAAAAATAGAGCTAGAAATAGGAAAAACCATGGTTAAATTAGGCAAGCTTGAAATGTGGAAAAATTAATGTTATACTTTATGAAGTGAGGTGAAGGACTAATTAAAGGATTACCTCTCCACATTTGTTCATTATCAAGAGAGGCTACAGCTTGGAAAAGCCTTCATGCCTATGGAATGGAATGTTCATAGAGAAGAGAAAAGGATTCTTAAGTGTTCTCTTGAACTATATAAAGAGAAGGCGTGGACTATATTAAATCAAGAATAGTTCACTCCTATTGTCTTGAAGCATGAAAGGGCTATTTTGGGCTAATTCAAAGGACTATCCATAGCAGCGTAGAATAGAATTTTCTTGCATGAAGAGAACATGAGAGGGGAGAGAAAGAGGAGAGAGAGGACTCCAAGAAAGAGAGAAGAAGAGTGTAGAGGAGAGATAAATTCTAGTTGAGGAGAGAGAGGACTACAGGAAAGAGAGAAGAAGAGTGTAGAGGAGAGATAAAGTCTAGTCGAGGAGAGAGAGGACTGCAAGAAAGAGAGAAGAAGAGTGTAGAGGAGAGATAAAGTCTAGTCGAGGAGAGAGAAATACTAGAAATAGAGAGAGAGAGAGAGAGATAGGAAAGTAGGAAAGGGATGCTTGGCATTCATGAAAGGACAGAAAGAGAAAGAAGAAACAAGAAAAAACTTATACTTGTCAAAACTGGATACAAAACTAGTTACAATATGATTGGTACCTTCACCTTTTATATATGTCCCTATGTACCCTATTTTCCATCTGTAATAACCCTTCGCCCCTCTGCATAGGAATCCCCTCCCTTATTTTTATTAAAATTAATTGAAAATTTTTAATCCTCCCCCTATCATCGCAGAACAAGTGGCGAGGGGGGGGAAGAAAAAGGAGACAACGTGGAGGAAGAAAAGGATGACGGCGAGGAGGAGAGAAGTGATGATGAGGAGGAGGAACAAGAAGCGGAAGACAACGTTGAAGAAGAAGATGATGATGATTGTGAGGGGAGACTGCGAGCGGGCCTACCACCCCTCCCTAGCCTTCTCAACCAATCCATACCAGCACTGCCATGTAGTTGGACAGATGGTGGGTGGTGGCACCACAACCACTCCACCTCCTCCCCACCCCTCCTGCTATACCCCCCCCCCCCCCCCCATGGCAAAGAAAAAAAAAGAGGCCTTGATGCTGTGGCACACTGCAGGGAAAGAGAGAGAGAGGGTGAGAGAGAGAGAGAGAGGGGGAGAGAGAAAGAGAGAGAGAGAGAGAGAGAGAGAGAGAGAGAGAGAGAGAGAGGGTGAGAGAGAGAGAGAGAGAGAGAGAGACTGATAGAGAGAAAGAGGGAGAGAGAAAGAGGGAGAGAGAGAGAGGATGAAAGAGAGAGAGGGTGAGAGAGAGAGAGAGAGAGAAAGACTAATAGAGAGAAAGAGGGAGAGAGAGAGAGAGAGGATGAAAGAGAGAGAGAGAGGGTGAGAGAGAAAAAGGAATATTCCTAGGTTCTTCTTCTCATCCCCTCCTAAGAGGGTAGCCACATGCACCTATCTTTTTCCCTTCCTTGCGAGATTGTCCTCCACCCCGCAAGCTCTAATTTTCCTCGCGAGATTGTCCTCCACCCCACAAGCTCTAATTTTCCCCCCAATTGGCCCCTACTATTTGAGTAAGGAGCAGCTGAAGTCTTGTGCGAATCACAGCTAAAAGGGAAGAAGAACGAGGATGGACCCTAAGTGAAGAATGGCAAGTGGGGGTGACAATCCCACAACCCGCAAAGAAGCCTCGAGTGAGGGCATCACTGCCAATCCAACTGCAGTACCTGTTGTAAGTAATGTATTTCCGAATTAATAGATGCTTGCTTTGATTCTTGCATGAGATATGTTAGGACCCGTACTATGTTGCACAAGAATAGGTCATCAAAAGGGATAGGTTTCATCTCACATATTCAAAAATGGAGTTTGCAAAGTGTAGGTATCAAGAGAAGTGAATTGCATTTAGTTGCCATGCAACAAATTTGTACATAGTAGAAATAGCATATAAGATTCTAAGGTATTGTCGACTTCTTTTTTCTTGTAAATAATAGATACATTTCTCACCACACTTAAGGTATGTTGTAACTTGCATGCTTGACAGATGGCATAGTAAGTGACCTAGCCTAAAGGAAATTCATCCTAGAAACTCTAGGCTTTGCCCAAGCTCTTGCTAACAACACGAATTGATAGCTCATGTTTGATAGATTGGAATCTTGATGTTATGTGTAGCTAGTTCAAACAACGATCATAAGGATTAAAACTAAGATGCCTTGAGATTTTTCTGATAGCTACTAATTTTATCAATCCTATTCGGGGTTTGGGCTAGGTACAAACAACAACTCTAGGCCTCAAAGGCAAGTGGAGAGCTCAAGGATTAGGAAACCCTAAGACAAAGTAAAGACCACTACTTTTATATGTGTTGGGAAGAAGGTTGAGTTATTGATCAAGGTAAGTGATCTATAGAACTTACATCGTGTACAGTGTTTGAACCCCTAACATATGCCTTAGCCGAAGGAAGGGAGTGTTAAGTAAAATTTTGTATAGGATCACTCTTACATCCGAAGGGGGAGAGCAAATATGCGATGAAAATGTTATTGCCTCTATTCTTGCATTGTTCAAAAAAATACAATCGATTTTATTGGTTGATCAAAGAACATCCTAAACACTTTTACATTCACCTGATTGTTGCAATGTATTCCAGACTCTGCTCTCAGGTGGGTTCCCATAGATTTCTTGTATAGTCTAGATGGGTCCAAATCGAGCCATGTAAAGGTGATAAATTGATTCCTGGTGCATATGGGGCAACATCTCTATGCTAGAGTAGTGCCCACCTCATCCCAGAACCACGCCATGATGGATCTCATCAAGCGCGATGCAACCTTTTCCATATATGTTTTGTGCACTGAGGTGCAAGAGGACAATGGCAAAGACATCAACCTCTTGACCACAACTAGAGTATTTTGAGAGGGATCCTGAGGAGATTGCTCTCAATTGGATCATAGAGATAGCACAGAGTAGCTTAGCCATTGTGCACCCACCTCCCTACCCCTGATGATGCACCGACGAGTGATGAGCCACTTCTTACTTCTCTCCATAATGTCACCATTGAGGGGGTGGAATATCTACTCATGTAGGATGCATCAGAGATTTCAAAGCTAAGAGAAGAATAACTATATGCACTTGATGTTTTTATAGATTTTGATATATAGGATACCCCAACACATGTTGATGAGGTGGTTTGATATGATGGTACGAGCGTTGATGACATCTCTGCCATTGTGAGGATCCAAGAGCAGATTGAGGATGTGGTGCCACAATATGAGATTTGTGATGAGGAGTTTGAGTGATTGCCAGAAAGCCTTTTTATTCCTTGATTGACAGACTACACAGTACCTTCTCAGGAGAGAGACGAGGGTGGTCCAATTGTAGGAGTGGACTTGGATGCTCCATTACAACAGTAGATAGATGATGGAGAGAAGGTAATGTTCTTGGTTTCCTGCACAACTTTACCAGTAGGGCCTCTAGAGCATCAGACCCTATGTATCAATTTTTGTCGGGATCATTCACGCAAAGAAGCCCTAGCTAAAAGCTCACATTTGGGGACCTGAATCTATATATATAGATGAGTTTTCATCTAGGCAAGGTGGCCAATTTGGTAGCCAAGGAAGGGTGTAAAACTCAGCATTGAAGGACTACATTATTGGGCAGCTTGTTGGTGACATTATTATATTTCATAAGGCATACTCTCTGCCTTTTGTTGAGAACTTCCCGAAGTTGAGAGCACTAATGAAGACTAAGCCCTTCAAGACCATCCTGACTAACTCCAGCTTGGAGAAAGTAGTGTTGCTTCGACATTCAAAGAACTGCTCTACTTATTCACTAGTACTACATCTGGGCCGCTTTTTTCCATGGTGGCCTGTGTCATGGTTGCTGGTTTTGAATACCCCAATGTCATTAGGTAGGAACTACTGGGGAAAATTGTACTATTGCCTATGCTCAAGAATAGCTCTGACCATGGGGAGTGTAGTAAGAAGCCTAGGAGAGAGTAGATGTACTTATTGCCTAATGATATCTCATCACCAATGTAATGTACTTTGTAATCTTATATTGAAGTAATGAAAACCAATGTTTGTTGGATTTGTGGTGCAATGTTGTTTGTGATACATGTCATTTATTATTGTTTTTTACTTGAATGTTACATTTATTTGTCGAATTTATACGCAACATGATTCGTACCCTAAATTTAATATGCAATGCTTTATCGAATTCATGCACAATATGTATTCATTCGAACTCATTTAACGATAACTCAAAGAGATAAATAAAATAAATAACAAGTGATTAAACAAAAATAATACATGTGCCAAAAATTTATATTCATATTCATAACAATTTACATGGGATCCATTACAACCAAGGTTTTACAAAATCTCTTCAGAAGCTACATTCCATATATGTTTAAGTAGTATACCCTATCGTTGTTGATCTATGTAAGAGGACTATCCTTCCATCATCGAAAAAAGAACCTCACTATCCATTGATCCATATCACTGATAGTAACCCTTGATGGGACCTAAAATGGGCCAGCACTGGCTAAGGCACTAGCCAGACTTCATGCCCTCAATAGACAACCCCACCACACCACACGACCTCGTGGGCCAGGAGCGTCTGTCGAGGGATACACTATCCTAAACACTAATTATTGCGCGTTTATAGTCTATAATCCAATGAATATTCCCTTTCCCCGTCTCCTCAGAGGGAGATTATACATATATCGGCATTAAATGCCACATATTACACACATAAGGACACCCCACCGACTGATTGCCGTGGCCCTACTGTAGCTCTCCTATATCTTGGGGATTGGCTCCTCGATGCGTTACTCCCACATATAGACACATTCGAAACAAGCTCCCCTCTCAGTGCCAATATATTTAACGTTCCAGGAATGCACTTATCCTCACTTATGCATCCCCTTTTGACCCACCGTCTAATCCTACAGCCAGGTTGCTCACTCTCTCTATGTGGGTCAAGTCCTAAAGAAACCAAGTGCTATGCATCCAGGAGCTTGTAAATTGATACCATTTAACAATGCTTAATGAAAATGTGTATATGATTAAGTGCTCAAACAATTGAAAAATGGCCTCGTGCATTGTGCAAATCCATTCTTTTCATGCTTCCATACACTAACGCCTAATTGATGCAATGAGAAAAGACACCGAGCCTTACACACGTGGTGTACTTCCCTTTATTTAACTTAACGTCATCCTATATGAATAATGTAGCAAATACATCAAATTTTATATTATATTTCAACACTCAAACTTTCCTCCTCACCATTTAGAGTTTTGCTTGCGGTGATAGGTAAAAGGGTAATTTCATGTGTATTTCGCACAAAAATAAGTAGTAAATACTCACAAAAACACATAAATGGGGATAACCTGAGGCAAACCCTCATGCTTTATCCTCATTATATACTCACAAAGACATCCATAATTTTCCATAATTTTTCTCATCCATTCCCTATTTTTTTCCCTTTTAAAGAGCATTTTTTCCTATTTTTCATTGTTTTTTCTTATTTATTATCATTAAAAATGGAATAAAATTAGAATTATTTCAGAGCTATGGCTCTTGAGTCCTTAAATAGTAAACATGTAGATTTTATTGGTGTTTTGTTTCATGCTTTTTTCATTTTAAGCCCAAAAACCCCATTTTTACTCCAAAAACCATGCTTTTCGAGTTTTTTCCATATATTTCCCACACTTTAAGTGCATATTTTCTACTTTTTTTCTATGAAAGACTAAAACCAACAATAAACAACATGTCCATCAATTTTCAGTCCATATGAACATTTCTAACCTCATCAAATGCGAAAAAATGGCCATTTTCTTTGTAAAAATATCATTACCGTGTATTTTTTTATTATTTCGGGTTTTGAAACTTGTTGTGGGTCTGCAAAATAGGGCCCCTTTGATGCTCAGTCTGCCTCCACACTGACATATTCAGCCCACCTTCGACTTGGAAGCAATCCGATACCATGCCAGATGAGCATTCACCAACCGGGCTTCATTCTTCTTTACACACAGGAATAGCCCCTTGCAGGAGAGAGAGGGAGAAGAGAGAAATACTAAAAATCAGAATTTCATTCCCTTCATCATATTACACGTGTACAGCACATCAAAATAGCATAGGATTTCTAAATTTATGGTGGAGGCAATGTTGAATGAGGGACAAAGAATTGCCTTTAGTGTAGTTACGGATGTTCTTGATGCAAATTTTGGGGATATATTCTTTTCGGATGGTCTCGAGGGTTTAGGAAGACTTTTATGTATAAGTGTTTGCTTACAAAGGTTCATAGTGGTAGTCATATAGCAATGGCAATAGCATCGTGTGGCATTTCTACCCTGCTTGTGTCGAGTGGTCATACAACTCACTCACGGTTTAAAATCCCAATAGAATTAAATAATCGATCCACTTGAACTATTATTGTTCAAAACTACCTTGCTCAGTTATTGAGAGAGACGAGTCTTATTTTGTGGAATAAGGCTCCTATGATCCATCCATATGCCTTTGAAGGAATTAATAGAACTTTAAGAGATGGTATGAGTTATGATAGGCCATTTGGTGGAAAGATGGTTTTACTTGGAGGGAATTTCATGATTGACCACATATTTACTTTGGATACTCAAAGGTGTGGTTTGCAAAAATTGAAATATGGCACAAACATATTGAATGTGCAAATCTACAAAGAGTAAAACTAATACAGTGTGAAAAGTTGGTTATAGGCTTGCCTACATTTAGAGTTGCAAAATTACATAAAGCCTGTGAAGCATGCTAGTTTGGCAAGCAGACAAGAAAATTGTTTTTACATGGCAGAGATGTAAGTAAGAATATATTTGGTGTTGTGCAACTTTTCTTTCTATTGCAATCAACCTACACTTATTATTAAATTCTTCAATGAAACATCCCTTTGCATTAAATCTAACCTATAATCCTTGCTCTAGACCATTTGACCAATAGATATCAAATTCTTTGTAATACATTTGACAAATACTTTGCATAACCACATGTAAGGACAAATGAACTTTTCCAATGTGTTAGATTGGGTGGCACAAATCATCAACTATCTCTACATAATGTGAACTCTATAACTCCTACATTTCTTTAAACCATTTAGTATGGCTGGTCATATGGTTAGATATACATGAGTCAACATTTCATACATCATTAAATGTCCTCTTTCATGCAATAGCATTCTTCATATGTTGCATGTTAAACAAATTTTCATTTTTGTCATCATTCTGTCTTGAAGGCGATGCATAATTTTCTTGCTACTGCAAATTGCTACTATGAATATCATCCTTCTTATCATAACAATGGGCTATAATATGACATGTTCTTTCACAATAATAAAAGACAATACCATAATTGCTAGAATATTTGTTCTATCATCTACCTTTTTCTCTAAAGATCTCCTTGCCTCTAGAATTAGCAGAGCCTTTTAAAATTTGCATGTCATTAAACTATTAATTTAATATGGTTTGTTGGTCACTACCAGCATGACCCATACCATAGCCTCTTGAAGAGGATCTATCACATCTTCTTCTTGAACTTGAGTAAAATACTTATACATGTTCACTAGTTCTTTTAGATGATTCACTTTGCATGTTGATCTCTTGAGTGATCATGAGAGAGACCAACTCGTCAAAATCTAGAAATAACTTTTGTATTTTCAAGGCCTTGTTATTATTAAGACCACCCAAAGTAGACAAGACCAAATCATCATCATGAGGCATTGCATCAATAGTTGCTAAGGCATTTACAATGTTCTTCACCTTCAAAGCATACTCATTTACAAACATATTTCCTATCTCCAAGGTATTCAACTCTTGCTTGAGTTGAATCTTATGTGCCTTTATATTTATTGAAAATGTATTTTTGAAAGTTATCTAAGCTACATGTGAATTTTTCACATTTTTTATAGGCCAACATAGTGTTATCAATGACTATAGACAACTAATATATCAATTTTTTGTCTTTTGTATTGCATTCTTTCCACTCCTTTAATTCTTATGCAAGCCTTTAATTCTTATGCAATAGTAGTCATAGGCTCATTTAGACCTGGTTCCTTTCCTTCACCTAAAATAAACTCATAAAGGCCTTTTCTAATAAGAAAGTCTATTATATGGAACTTCCATGATAGGTAGTTGCTCTTATCTAACTTCTCAATAATAGGATTTTCAATATTCTCAGTCATTAGGATAAAACTAAGTTCCAAATAGCAAGTAAGTCTTTTGTAACCTTCCATAAGATGTATGCGAAAACAAACTAGATAGTCTTTTTCATTGAATCCTCAACAATTCAAATAATATCCAACCTATTTGTAGATAATCCTTATTTTTGCTTCTTGACAAACACCTTAAAATTTACAAATTTAAAATATGTAACTTGTGCACCTAAGAATGGCCAACAAAATCGAAATCATAATATGCTTTGAAATTATTGTTTATAATCTTGTGGAGCTAATACGGGTTCCTAAACGGCCTCAGATGGCAAAAGACACAATAGGAAACCCATAAAGGGCTTGTCTTCAGAATATACACTATTTTTCTTACACACAAAATCTCATAGCAATATGAGATTTTTGCTTTGTCTTGCTCATGGTGTCTCCATAAGCACTATTCAAGGCAAAGAGTGAGAGAATGGGAGAGCTTATTACTAGTTTCTTGCTTGTTTGAATCCTTGTTCTTTCTCCTTCGTTTGAACCTCCAAAACCAATATTTCTTAATGGCGTTGCTCTAATACCATGTTACAAATTGTATTACTGTGTGCCGAACACACAGAATCTTTCTCACATAATATAATGTATATAAAGTATAGATAAGATATAACATTAAGAAAAGTGTTCTACTAAGTTAAATAGTGTATAAATGACTATATTAATTGATTGGTGCTATAATTATGTTGGTTGTAGGTAGATTTAACTAACCAAATATAACAAGTGATAAGTTAGTGGCGATGTGAGGATCATAATTACCACTGATATGCAAACCCATCTAACTAGGCAATCCATTATCAATGTCTGCATGTATTGAGCTTGCCATCTTAATACTTTATAAGGAGCACAAATCTTATAGAAAACTCTCCCTCTATCCTACTTTATTGCTTCTTCCATCTACACTCCTTTTTCATCTCTTTTTATCGCCTTATAGATGTACTCACCATGGTAGTTGCAAAATTAATATTTGTCAATATATATTAGACATTAAAGAAAATCTTTATTTAATCTTTCTAAATTTGAAACCTAGGTCTTTAATGGGGGTGCCCCATGGTTTGTTGTTGATACATTATAGCTACTTTGATGGATGGTTCTCTCTTTAGTCTCCCATTTTACTCCCATTTTATCATCTTAATTTCTCTTTCTCTTGTGAACTCAAAGGGAAATAAGTCTTTCTTTTGGTAAAATCTAGTTCCAAAAGTAACTTTATATTGGTGATGTACCCAATGTTGTAATCTAGAGAATAAGATATATATAACATGTGGATATTATTAAGCTCTTTATAAAAGCTTTTATCTTGAAAGGTGGAGTCCAAGTGGAAGCACATAAGTGGAAGCACATAAGTGGAAGCAAGAGCTATGGCGAATGGAGCAAGAGAGCAAGAGAGAGAGACACTATATGTGGGAACCCCAACAATCACAATGTTTGACTTGTCTTCCCTTATTCAATAGTTACTCAAAGATCAAAGAATAAAGTGATAGTGATGGACACCCACCACCTATAGTGCATAGGTGTGTGTGGTCATAATATGTGAAGTAAATACAAGGTGGTGTGCACATGGGCACCTTTACCCCAACAACCTCCCACTTAAAGGCGAATGTGCCTCCAGTGAGGAGATGACAAGAAAAATTAACAAAGTATAAATATGCATAAAGTACAACAGGATGAGGAATAGAATTAGTCATCTCATCCTACACCCATAATCTTCATAAGGAAGGCAAAACGTTCCGTTGAGAGACGTGAGTAGATATGTAGGATTCTCGTTAGTTGAGATCTTGACAAAGCTCAACAGACTTGTTCTCTACCACCTCCCTAATGAAGTGATAACACACCTCAATGTGTTTTGTCTTTGCGTGGAAGACTAGATTCTTGGCTAATTGAATAGCATTCATAGAATTCGAATGCAGTATAGCAATAGTAGTAATACCAAGGTTTTGTCACCAAATGGCCTAACCATAGGGCCTCCTTACAAGCTTTAGTGGCTCTACCTCAATAGTAGATAAGGACATGCATTTCTACACCAAGGTGGACTTCCTATAATTTGCATGTCCTGCATAGTCGAAGTCAGTGTAATGCACAATTGTAGTATCTTGACCACCATATCAAATGCTCACATCTATAGTGTCTTTTAGATACCTCATAATACCCTTCATGGCATTCTAATATTGCTAGCTAGGTGTAGCTATACAACATGCCACAAATCTCACTACAAATGCTATGTCTGGTGGACGAGTGGCTATCATAGCATGCATCAAACTGCCTACTACGGATGCATAAGGGATCTTGGCCATCTTGTCCTTCTGCTCATCATCCTGGGGACAATTTTCTTGACTGACCTTCACATGGGAAGAGAAAGAATAGCCAATAGGTTTAATATTCTACATATGGGAGCAGCCAAGGACCTTTTGTGTATAGTCCTTCCATGATAAGTAAACGAGTCCTTAAGAGCAATCATGCGTGATGCACATACTAAGAATATGTGAGGCTTGTCCCATGTCCTTTAGTTCAAAGCTCTTCTTGAGCTAACTTTTCAAGGTATCCAACTCATCATGAGCTCTCCTAGTAATCAACATATCATCCACATAAACTACCAAGATAATAAGACTGCCATTATTACGAGCCTTCTTTGTGTAGGTTCATGGATCCATATCACTATGTGTATATTGTTGTAAATGCATAAAAGTATCAAATTTGTGGTACCATTCCTTAAATTCCTGCTTAAGGCCATAAAGGCTCTTTCTCAACTTGCACATTAGGTATTTCCTACCTTTTTCCTCAAAGCCCTTAGGCTACTACATATAAATCTCATCATAAAGGTCTCCATGTAAGAAAGCCATCTTTACATCCATTTGATAAAGGTCTAGATCTAACTACACAACCAAAGCTAATACTTAGTGTAGGGTAGTCATCTTCACCACTAGAGAGAAGATCTCAACAAAGTCAACACCATGCTCTTGCTTAATGTCCTTTGCAATCAATCTGGCCTTATATGTTGGCTTAGGGTATCTACTCGATATCTAGGGATACTCTTCAACTTGTACATCCACTTGCATGGCAATGTATGCTTTCCACTAGGAAAAGGAACCAAATCCCACATATGATTTTTATACAATGAGTCATACTTTGATTGCATGGTCCTCTCCCAACAAGAGTGACTATCACCTCAGTGTATGGCCTCATCATAGGTAAGAGTCTCACCAATATCTGTCACCATAACATAGTCCATGGAGAGCGCAAACTAATCAAGCTAACATCTATCTCTAGTAGATCATCACAAAATAGGCTGTGGGATTATCCATCCTATCCAACATCATGATCATGGACCATTGAAATATTAAGTGCATGCTGTCTAGCTGGTTGTATGGTAAGAGGAGGCTTCTCCCAAAATATCACTCTACGCACCTCAATTACATGCTCATATTACTTATGTATCTTCTCCTTATGGAAAACGACATCATGGCTGCTGATAACCTCCCTAGCCTGTCAATTTCATAAATGTTAGCCCATCTCACATGCATCCCCATAACAAAAAAAGATACATTTTATTGATTTAGGATCTAGCGTATTACATTTGTCCTTGGGAGCATGGCAAAAAGCCTCACATCAAAATACACACAAATGAGCATATGATGGAGGTTTTTCAAACCATATCTCCTTTGTAGCCTAACGACCAATAGCAGTGGATGGGGATTTGTTTATCAAGTGTACGACAGTAGTAATTGCCTTAGTCTAAAAATGCTATGGTAAGCCTTCTTGTCTAATTATTCTATAGAGTCTCTCTTGAATCGTTCTATTTATGCACTTTAGAATACCATTCTAGGATGGGTGTAAGGGGTGGTCAACTGATGCTTAATACCCGCTCATTGTAAAACTTCTCAAATGCTTTAAAGACATATTCACTCCCATTACCTAACCTTACATCTTTCAGCCTATACCTAGATTGGTTTTCAACACAAGCAAGCCAATGCTCAAAGCTCGGGTAAGTTACTTATGAGCATATGTGTGCATCACATAGGTTTAAAATAAGATATTTTTAAAATATAATTTTTTACATTTTTTACATACAAAAGGGTATAATATAAAGGGGATATTTACAGATTGATTTTAAAAATATTATATTTTATTCCAAAAATTTCATAGATAAGGATATTTAAAATAGACATTGAACGCACGTGATGTAGAGGATATACATATAGTAACTTCCCCGAGGCTCAAAGGTAGCTAATACATATGATTTCTGCTTTATGGGATATGCCCAGACCTTATACAAATAATCATGTAATATCTCCACACAATAAAAGTTAGTTGGTTAGTTTGAAAGTTAGTTAGCCAATTAATAAGTTAGTAAGATTACTAACTAAAGATTAACTAAGGTAAAAACTAACTAACATTAATTATTAATAATTTTTAAAATATTTTATTTAGAAAAATCAAGAGTCATAAATTCGATATTTTTCTCAAATTGGCAAGGACCCTAGCCACCCTTCACGTAAATTACAACGTGAACGAGACTTATGAGTTATATTAATCACTAGGTTCATGTGTATAGTTTGGATGGTCCAAAAATATTAGATTTTGGGTAAAACTAGTATATTTTAGATACTTTAGATATTATCCTAAAAAAAGATATGGAGATTTTTAGAACTGGATGTTATTTAAAAGAAAAGGCAAGTGATATTTTAGTTAGTTTCGAGATTTTATAAAAAGAAAAAAAAAGAGAGGATTTGCGAAATCGTGCGCGCCGCGATCGCAATACACAGGCAATGGACAGCACTTTGAACAGAGAAAAGAAGAAGGAGTGAACTAAGAGCTTTCTAATCAAGTGTCTTGGGGTTTTACCCCCCTTTCGGAGCCAATGGAACCATCAAATTTATTATCTGAGCATCAAATCACTAATCTTTCCAAGATCCCCCTCCACAAAGAACTCCACTTCTCAACCACAAGCCCTCTTCTCTAATTCACTATAAATATGAGGCATGGGAGAGGCATAAGAAGGCATAAGGAGACCCTGAGAGGCTGCGAGAGAGAGGTAAAGAGAACGATACCCCTCCAAGAGATTGTGAGGAAGAGCTTGAAAGAGAGCTTGAGAGAGAGAGAGAGAGAAGAGTCACCTCGAGAGGCTGCAAGGAAGAGAATTAGCTCAATTCCCTCTATCTCGATCCTCGATTTAATCACCTTCTCTTACGCTCTCCCATCTTGAATCTATTCCACCTTCTTAATCTCTTGAGTCTACTTGCGGACGATGGCCTCCAAGTGAAGAATGTCGCATGCGGATGACAATCCTACAACCAGCAACAAGGCTTCGGGCAAAGGCATCACTATCAATCCAATTGCGGTCCCGGACGTAAGTAATGTATTTTCAAATTGATAGATGCTTGATTTGATTCTTGTATGAGATACATTAGCCCCATACTACGATGCACGAGTATAGGTCATGGAAAATGATAAATTTCATCTCACCTACTCAAAAGATGGAGTTCGTGAAGCGCATATATCAAGGGAAGATAATTGCACCTAGTTACATATGACTTATTTGCTGGTAGAGAAATTACAAGGAAGAATTAGTCAAGGGTTGCAAATAGCATAATTAATAAAAGAATATGATATTGAGAATCATGAATAGAAAGTACTAGTTTAAAGTTTAGATACTTCAAAAGTACTTAGCCTAAGAGCCCAAATATTAACAAAAACTAGATTCTAGCTCAATGCACGGCCTATTGGAGTCTAATTACTTGAGATCATCTCGCACTTATTT
This sequence comes from Lygodium microphyllum, assembly GCF_053477565.2. Lineage (NCBI taxonomy): Eukaryota > Viridiplantae > Streptophyta > Polypodiopsida > Schizaeales > Lygodiaceae > Lygodium > Lygodium microphyllum. The sequence continues at coordinate 100,149,454 of NC_141162.1, read as the reverse complement.
TATTAAGTATTTACACGTTATGCCTATAACATGTTTGATATATGAGGATAATTTTCTAGTTGCCTCATGACTTGACTAAGAGCTAGTACAAGAAATTAATCATAAGGGTTAAAACTAAGATGTCTTGAGATCCGTCCGATAACGATGACTTTTGCTTCCAGGGTTGGGTTGTCAATCAAGGTAAGTGACCTATAGAACTTACATCATGAATAGTGTTTGAACCCTTAACATATGCCCTAGCTAAAGGAAGGAAGTGTTAAGATCATGTTTGCATAGTATTGCTCTTAGATCCCAAGGGGAAGAGCAAATACGCAATGAGAAATATTATATCATCTACTCTTGTATTGTTTTGGAAAGAATGCGATTGGTTTTGTTGATTGATCGAACAACATCCTAAATGTTTTTACATTCAACTGGTTGTTAGTTGTTGTTTGGATGACTATTCCAAGTGCTTGTGATTTATGGTAAATGCATGGCAAGGGTCTGTGATGACAAGTCGCCATGGGAATAAAGGAATGTTTTCTTGGAAAATGATATTAGGTTGAATGCCTTGTTTGTGCTTGATTCTTAAAGGATTTAATTAAGGAAGGATATATTGTACGGGTGGATCACCTCCATGACCGCACCGCGTATTAACCTGAGAGGGCACTACTCGATTCATGGGCCGAAGGTCAAGTGGTGAAAAGGCCAACCACGGGAATGATAGTTCGCTCCTAGATAGCTTGCGGGTCAATTGGAGCTCTGGACACCCCTTGCTAGGTCTAGAATGGAGTTGAAGACCTCCGTGGCCCCCAACATCTAGGCATGTTGGGAGATCCTAGTCTAGATAAAGGATTGAGTTTGTGGTGCCATGTGAATTGGACCAGTTACTTCTGCAGGGCAGAAGGGATACTTCTGTTGGACTGAAGCGAATATAATTTCTCCTCTGTATGGGAGGGAGACAAAGAATAACTTGAAGATAAGTTAAGGAACTTGTTTGAACTTGTTTGTCAATAGATTGCTTTGCTCTGTTTTCGTGTCTGTGCTATAAGTTATGCGAACGAACCATGTTCCCTAAAGGGCTTAATTAGTGAAGCTGACTTTAAGTGTCACACATAAATGTGGTAGGACCTAATTAGAAAACTAAAGCTATTAAGGGAAGCGGGTGGGCGAAACCCCCGACAGGTCCGTCCTATGGCAAGGTGGTCCCAGAGAACTGGGAGGCTTCTCATAAGTTTTTATCGTCATTCGACCTTTAGGTATTGCTAGGTTAGAACCCGATTCATGCCGTTTTAGGGGACCGGAATGGGACTATGCCCTATGGGCAGAGAGGTTGATCAGCGCATCCCTCTCGTTTCCCATTCTCTTTAAACCAAGTGCGGCATGGGTCTCCTTTGGATTGGGTATCTCTGTGTAAAGTAGGATGTCCAAAACCCAACGCTAGAATGCTAACAGGAGACCTTGACAACTAGGAACCTGAATTTCAGGTCGATCCTAGTGGGTTCGGTCGTGAACGTTCCGTTGTGTGGCGGATTCGGGAAACCCTAGGCGACAAAACTCGGAACATTCCCTCGGAGTGATGGGCAGCGACGCTTAGATTTGTTTCTCGATAGACCGCTAAAAGAGTGCCTGGAAAGCCGATGGGCGGCACCTCACAAATCATCAATGAAAATCTCAAAGTACTTCATGCCACCTAGTGGTTGACAGGACATGGGATCACATACATCAGAATGAATAAGAGCCAGAAGCTCACCCATGTGTGCAATACCAAATTTCTTATGAGAACTATGTGTCTGCCTACTATAAAGACAATGAGCACATGAATTAAAACATTTATAGTTAAGGGGTGGAAGATATTGTAAACAAAAAAACATTTTTATTCATTTTAAGGACATGTGCCCATGGCGACGATGGTATAAAGATACATGTGGTATGTCAGCCACCCCACAACCAAAACATGGTCAATAGAGCCAGATATAAGCAAGAGGCTAGAGGCTGCTAGCCTTGGCTCCTCGAGAAAAGACAAGATTCCCACGAGTAATCTTCCACATAGAATCACCAAAAGATAAATTATACCATGCATCATCTAATTGTCCAGAGCAGAGAGTAGGTTTAGCCTCGAATGCCATCTCACAAAACTTATCATATTGTTGAGATGGGAATGAAACCAATCTTTGTGTGGTATAGTATGAAAAAAAACCCTTGAATCAAGCAACCATTACTAAGAAAAAGTGGACCAACTAATTAGCATCAAGATCAGAAAAGTTTGCCAAGATATAATCATCATCAAACTCAGGCTCCAAGATATTTATCTCCACAATTTTCATGCTAAACTTGCTAGGAGCAATGCTATGATCATCAAACTTATCTTGAACTTTTCCCATGCCTTTCTCCTTGCACTTATCATCACGGATCTTATGGCACTATGGCCTAATATGACCCTGCTTCCTATATTAATGGCATGTATGAGAGATCTTATGACCACAGGACTTACTATGAGATTGCTTATTACGAGAGTAAAACCTTTGTGAGTCTCTACCATGGTGGCCATTACTACTCTTATCATAATGTCTATCCCTAACAATCAATGCATGCGAAGTACATGATGCATCCACATTCTTGTTGTTTATCTCCTTTGTGAGTAAGGTACCCTCAACATCCTGGAGTTTCAAACCATTCTTAGGCGTATTAGAACACATGACAATACGGAAAGAGTCCCATGACTCGAGAAGTTTCACAAGCAAGAATGAGGAAGGAAGATGATCCTTAAACTCAATGACCTGTAAAGTCAATTGACTGAAAATCAAGTGAGACTCATTCAAATGCATGGACACACTAGTCCCTTCTTTTATGTGAAGGTTTATGAGTTGTTTCAACCAACACATATGTGAAGTATAACTTTGCTTGTCATAAAGATTGCATATCTTTTCCTATAATTGCCAAGCATTATCCTTAGATGCCACAATATTGAAATAAACCTATTTTGAAGGCCTAACTCAATTCTTTTGAACCAACACCACCTACCATATCTACGTCTTTCAATGGATGAATTTTGTGCCATCAAGCTTTTCAATATTAAAAGGAGCACTATCATTTGAAGAACCAGCCACCATAATGACAAATATACTAATATAAAATCCAATAGAATGGGCTATTGTAAATGATTGCAAATCAACCCCCAAAACTCAGCTAAATCAAAGGCAAAATAGAAGGGAATACCAAAGTATGGAGCTATCCACCAACTACAAGCAATAGATTGCCAAAGGACAATGTTTGCATAATTTATGAATATTGTTTCATTTATAGTAGAATTGCGTGGAGAATATGAGATTGGTAGTAACAATAGACAATTGATAAATGCCAACTTAGGATTGTTACAAAGTACTTCTATAAGTTTAGATTCAAGATTATTGCAATGAAAAGTAAGAGATTTCTTTGATTGACTCTAGCTAGTACACAATTCCTCCTATGGAATGTTTGTATTGCTAGCAAGGTTTAATTCTGCAACAAGGGGTTGGGGTTCAAAGCACTTGTCACTAGATGTGGAGTGGAATTGGAAATCTATGGTTCACTTGTTCTTTAGGTATAGGGAGTTTAGGGCTTCATCAAGTTCTCCTCGAAGATATCAAGTCTTAAGGTTCATGCTAAGTCCTTTTCATTAGATTTGAATACTACTCTAGTGGAAGATATTGATATTCTTTTGTGGCTGCTAAGGAGAGTGGTTAGTTGTTACTGCATCTTGATTAACACAAATGACCGAGTTGGCCTTGTTCCTTCATGGATGAAGGTTAACTCATATTGGTTGTGGGTTTTCGACATGCTAGCTAAGTTTACCATATGGAAGTGCAACAATCAAGAATTAGGGACTTAGAGCCATGGCATGTAGACGCTGAATCGACCTAGTTGAGTCATGAAAGTGGATGTGATCGACATGTGCTAGCTTTCTTTTGACTTAGACTTTGGAATTTGTGTGAGCTTGGCAACTTAATCAAGTATTGCCCACAAGCAAGGTACTTGATTTGCAATATATTGATGAGACATGCCAATGCATCCACTGGGGATTGGAAGCTCATTGCTTCACTCAATTGAAGTTCACTTCCTTTCTTCTCCTACTAAGATCTTTGTGGCGGTCCACTACAACTACGTTCTTGTGCATGAACTGATGATCGTAGAGTCCAACGAATCTCGACTGCAAGATGATGTACTAGCATGTGTTGTAGCTCTTACTACTCATGAAATCCGCCTTTCTCTTTTAGGCATGTCCCCATAAAGAAATGGATTTGTTCAAATCCTTTAGAATAAATATTGAGGAGACATTAGTCACTATCGGAGTCTTAAGATTATGTGGTGATGTTGGATAATACAAATGCGTAAGGGACTGATACGTTGTGTCAAAGCGCACCCAGCAAGGGGGCGAATCTCAAAGTCCGAATAGGAGTCCACTATGCACTCACTTCTGGACGGCATCCTTCTCTACTATCTAGAGAGAGAGAGAGAGAGAGAGAATAATTATGGGAGATGGAACAAAGAGTAGGTCTAGCCGCTAGGCATATTGTTCATTGGAATCGATAATCTTCTGTCATCTTCCCTTTAATTCCTCTCTCTCTCTGTCTGTGCAGTGTGGACTCCGCCCCACCATCTCTCTCTCTCTCTCTCTCTCTCTCTCTCTCTCTCAACCATCGTATTCCAATGAGGAGGAATTCACCACCTGCTGCCTTTTTTAAACCCTCTCGAGTGCCCACTCCGCCCCCCACCCCTCTCTCTCTCTCTCTCTCTCTCTCTCTGTCCACTGTCTGTGTAGACTGTGTGTGTCTGTGTCCCTGGCCTCAGACTTTTTCACCCCATCGCGTCAATTTACTGTCAGAATGACCCAACCCTTGCGCCAGCAAAAGTCCGATTTGGAATCTATTGACCGCTGCTTTTTATTGCCCGAGGTTGGGGAAAGCGCGCTTCCTCCTTTTTTACAGTGCCCTTTCGATGATGACGCTCTTGATTGAGAGTGGCGGGGAGTCAAAACCTGCACTGCACACACAGGAAAAAGCTCCCATCCCGATGCATGTTGAACGGATGAATCATGAATGCAAGAAAGGATGGGTGAGTGAATGACAGGCGCCAGCCTCCCGCCCCTTCCTTTGACACGACGGCCTTTGTACCACCACCCTGCCACCCTCCTCCCCTCTCCCTGCCTTATCCCCCCCCCCAATAGCCTATCTCAACCCCTGTTCCTACCTTTTTACCAGCTTTTGCAAACATCCCACCTTCCAAAAGTCTCTCTTGTAAATAATACATAATATACATATCTTTCTTTATCGCTCCTTGCATTAGAAATACCCTTCCCAAGCCCTAGGCACCTTGCACACAAGCCTAAAAAACATCAGCATGAAAGGAGAGCTCCATTGTTGATGATCCATTACCCACACAATGACTTGTAGTTTGTTTGCAAATTGCATGCTAATACTATGAACACAAATGGTCAACCATAATAGATTGCAAAAGGTTTCGCGCTCATACTACAAATTAACCAAATCACTATCAAGAAAAGGTCGGGGCACATACTTTTCATTATAGAATAACCAAATAAATGTGACACAATCTTCAATGTACAACACTGTGCCCATTCGAACATGTGCTTATCCACCCTTAGATAAAGATATAGAGGTGGAATAGCACCATAGAGGTGGTTGGTTGCTTTGCTTTATTAAATGAATCACCCAAGGAATATTATAATTGAAACTAGTGTTTCAGAACATAGGCCACTTCACAGTAGCTTCGCCCTATTGTGTGAAGTAGCCGTGAAGTGGCAAGCGAAGTTGCCATGCAGCACTTCACTCGATTATCTATTTCTCCTCCTTTTATCTCCTCTTACCCCTTTTTGCTTCTAATTGGCTTCCTTTCTCCCCCCTCTCTCTCTCTCTCTCTCTCTCTCTCTCTCTCTCTCTCTCTCTTGCATCAAGCTCAAAATTAAAAGAATTTATAAAATTTGTAATATAAAATGCTAGACATACAAATAATCTCCTTTATGCACCAAACTAATAAAGTTTCATCCACAAATGACTGTAAGAAAATACATCCTTGCTTTGCATGATATTTAGAAACAACAATGTTAAACCGAAATGATTCATAATTCACACACACACACACACACACACACACACACACATAAAATTCAAAGACCAATCATTGCAAAAAGACTTTCTCTCTAGGAGACCTAGTCAAAACAAAGTTGTCTCCTTTTTTAAGGAATCATTTTTATTTCGAAGTAGGACATTCACAAGATGAGTAGAGCTTGACACCAATATCTTTGACCTCTTTCTAGAGTTCATGCCATGAAGGAAAGGTATAAGATACCCTACTTTCCATTAGCAAGCCATGAAGGCCACATTTAAGACATCCTACTTTTTATCTACACATGCTTGACTAATTCCAAGTGTTACAAAAATGTTTTGATGCCTTTAAAAAAAGCAATGTCTCCAAGGAACCTAACAAAAACAGAGCTTTCTCTTCTTCAATGAATCATTAGCAAAATCTTCATCCTCGAGCAAAACATGCGAAGGTGAAGCAGGGGCTGGTTCCACCATTTCTACTGGTAATGGTAAGGGGGATGCGATAGTTTTATTTATCTTTTTGACACCTACATTTGAATAAAATCACAATATAAGTACATGCAACAACCAACAAAGGCCATTTCATTCTAAAAATAGCACTACTTGGTCGAACAATGGTAAATTATTCAATAGATATTGACAGATATTGATGCAATGTCATAAAATAACCAAAATCGTTGAACGCATACTTAAACTAATGCCTCTGTATCTTATTAGTATGAGAGTGTTGAAACTTCTTCTTGTGATTAACCTCGTACATATGCACCCAAAAGCATTAAGTGTATCCACAACATACAACTTCAATAAAAATTGGGAGCTTAATGTCTATATTAACATCATCATGCAAATGCTCAACAACTCTCACAAGCATCCTTCTTATGATATCATTACTCATTCTACTGCATGCAACATGCACTATAGCTCCTTTTGATAGTCAGAATTTGGGTAATAGCATGTCATATCCCCATCCTTTTCATCAACCATCAAGACTTTCACACTAGGTGATGATATTACCCTTGAAAATGCAATATATAACTGACCATGTGTAAATACTGGCACTTTTATTAAATAAATCCCAACAATAGATAAAGTCTGTTCCAATGACTTGTTGATCATCATAGTAGCGAATGCCAATAAAATGGGAAATTGCCTCCATTTCATAGTAAACGGCAATTGTGTAGCATTGGAAATAAAAGTCATCTTAGAAACGAAAACTGGTTTGACTACATTTATTCCTATTATTATATTTGCATCTATAACTTTTCTATTGAAAGCCATACATGTCAACCATATACCATTAGATAGACTCTTTCTTGGGTTCAGATTTCTAAGCAAAATAATAGGTGCATTTACTTTTAGTAATAATAAATGAGGAAGAAATCCACCAAGTCCAAGTTCTAATGTATTTAAATACTCCATGCAATACAAAAATGAGTTATCTATCTTTGCAATCAGATCTGTACTATAACACTCTCTAATCTCCCCTGACATCAACTGTAATGCATGGTCATTCGGACTAGCCACCTCTATATATCACGAGGCAAGTATAGCTCGCTCATTGAAATACGTTGTATAGCGACCCACATTGGACACGACATTGTAGACATTATCAATCAAGGTTTCGATAGAATGGCCTTTTAACACCATGCTAGGCAGAATACATAATTTATTACAGTTTTCAGTAATGCCCACTCCAACCCCTATTCCTTGAATCCAACAAATGAACCCATTGTCCATCACATTACTAGTCGTTGCACCCACATATTTCCATAAAGCCTTAACACTCTCACATAACGCCACAAATTAGAGTAACACAATGCATCATTAATAATATCCTCATGTATTCCCTTTATCACAATCGGCAAGAGCTGTATAAAATTCCCTCCAAGTAAAACCATCTTTCCACCTAATGGCCTATCATAACTCATAACATCTCTTAAAGTTCTATTAATTGCTTCAAAGAAATATGGATGGATCATAGGAGCCTTATTCCACAAAATAAGATTCGTCTCTCTCAATAATTGAGCAAGGTAGCTTTGAACAAGAATGGTGGATCGATTATTTAATTCTATTGGGATTTTAAACCATGACTGAGTTGTATGACCACCCGACACAAGCAAGGCAGAAATGCCACACAATGCTGTTGCCATTGCTATATGACTACCACTATGAACCTTTGTAAGCAAAGACTTATACAGAAAAGTCTTTCCAAACCCATCGAGACCATCCAAAAAGAATACATCCCCAAAATTCCCATCAAGAACATCCATAACTACACTAAAGGCAATTCTTTGTCCCTCATTCAACATTGCCTCCACCATAAATTTAGAAATCCTATGTTATTTTGATGTGTTGTATGTATAATTAGCTTGTAAAAGGAGGTTAGTATGTAGTTGAGAGTTTGCTTGATGAGGTTTTGGCAACCCATCAAAATTAAATCATCTTTGCCCTATATGGAATAAAAGGTCTTAAGATGTAACAAAGCCATGTTAGATGCCTCATGTTGTAGAACACCAAGAGAGTCATGCATGTGTTGTAGTTGCAATTTGTACATGATATCCTCTACAGTTGATACCAAATACCTTTTCCATGGCTAGCCAGGCTGAGTAGGGTCATAAAGAGACCAAAATTGCAACAAACAAAGTACAAAGTTGAGCAGTAGTTTGCATGGAGGTAGCTTCTTCCAGGCACATAGCATACTCATCATCATATACCTCTTGCAATGCAACCATACTTAAAAGTATCATAGATCACATTGTCAACAATATGCAAATCTTCAAAAGAAGTGCACCCTCGACACACTATTAAAACCATTTGCAAATAGTAAAGCTCACCATAGGTAGGCATTGCAAAATATATCTATTCACATGTATTCCCATCTTTCTCTTTGTCCACATCTTATGTCATGCATTCCGCACCCAATACATTGGAAATTCTTGATAGTGAAGGGTCCTAGCCTCTTGATGAATGTGATTGCACACAAGCCATTTAGTAAGAGTAGTTTTTAGAGGCCTTCATTTTGTGCACAACATCCAATATATAATATATATCTCAAAATACCACATAATTCTCACCAAGCAAGTTTACTTGCAACTAATGTATATCAAGCTTTTCATTGTGCAATGGGTAATCATAGATCCACCAACATGCCTCAAAGGTAGAAACATATCATGCATCTAAATAACTTTGGGTCTCTTTCACTTCATGAACATATCAACCAATTACCATACATAAACTCTATCACTTTTCTATTGAAAACTAGACATATTAACCATGTACCATTACATAGACTCTTTCTTGGGTTCATGTTTCTAAGCAAAATAATGGGTGCATTTACCTTTAGTAATAATGAATGAGGAAGAAATCCACCTCCAAGTTCTAATGTATTTAAATATTCCATAAAGAACAAAACATCCATGTATTTACCTTTAGTAATAATAACTACTATCTACATTATGAACAAAACATCCATAGCTACTATACTTCACGGTATGACCCATAAAGAATGTTTTACAAGGAAAAAATGATATATCACACTTAAAAGTGTTTGGTTCTATTTCATATATTCATGTGCCTAATGAGTTGACGAAGAAATTAGACCCAAAGGCTAAATAATGTATTTTTATTGGATACTCTACTGAGAAGAAAATGTATCATTATTATAATCTTATGAGTGGTGAGGGATGTTATTTTTTATGAGATGAGTAATTGGCATGCATATAATGGAGATGCATTTAATGGTATTGTTGATCTTGATAGTCGTGTGCAAATAGAAAATTAGAAATCACAGACCCTCAATGAACCAGAGACATCACCTAGTAGTAGATCTAGAGTCAATTCTTTGTCTAGGAAACTAAGGAGTAGCCCCACATCTTTAGGTGCATCTACTAGTATTACATATAATGACAAAGGGAAAAAAAAGCATTAGATGGTAATGATGCATCTACTAGTCATTCAGTTATTCTTGATGGAGCCTCTAGTGGCTCAAAGAGTTTGGATGATGACCTTAGTATTTATTCAGTCATAACACTAGGTGTACAGAGAGGAGACAGAGAGTACATAGTAATGTAAAGGCTCCATTGAGTGACCATTGGCATATAGGTCTAGCTAGGGTTATGCAGCTCACTATTATGCTTATATGATCAAGGTAGCTGAGAATATTGAGGTCACTTGTTGTGAGGACATCATTAGTCATGTTCATTAGGATGCAACAATGGATTAGCAGATGGCTACATTAAAGGCTAATAGGACTTGGGATCTAGTACCATTTCCTAAGTGTAAAAAAGCTATTGGCTATAGGTAGGTCTATAAAATAAAGCATAATATAGATGGTTCTATTAGCAAGTATAAGGCCAAGTTGGTTGTGAAAGGATATGTACAGACCTATGGCAGAGACTATGAAGAGACCTTCGGTCCAATTGTTAGGATGGCAATTGTTAGATATGTAATTACTTTGGTAACAGCCAAAGGTTGGAGTTTACAATAGATCAATGTGAAGAATGCCTTCTTGCATGGTGAGCACAAGAAAAAGTGCAAATGAATTAGCCTTAGTAGGTTATGAGGATTTAGAGCATCCCACCACCTATGCCTACAAGTTAAAGAAGATGCCCTATGGCCTAAAGCAAGCACCTAGAGTATAGTCCAACAATATCAAAGAGTGTCGTGTCAACATTGGCTTTTAGGTTTCTGATGTCAATGATCACTCACTTTACATGAGAAAGGGTTATGCAAGTTTGGTCATCATAGTCATCTACATGGATGATTTAATTATTACAAGTGATAGTGACAATGGGATTTCTAATGTTAAGGGTCTTTTGAAGCGTGAGCTTGAGATGAAGGATTTGGGTGAGCTACCAAATGTGCTAAAGATATATGGCTATCCCAAAGGCAATATGAGTTGGTTATGTTGTCCAAGTATGGTATTATAGCATATAAGTCTCTTTTAGAGCCATTGGAGGAAAATGTAAAGTTGTGTGCTGAGGTTGGGGATGAGATAGAAGACCTTATGTGGTTATGAGGATAATAGGGAGTTTGATCTACATGACCATCACAAGGCTAGACTTGAGCTATGTTGTTGGACTTCCGAGTTAATTTATGCAAGTAGCTAGGAAGCCTCGCTTGGATATTGCCAAATGCAAATTAAAGTATGTGAAGTCCATCTTACATTATGGACTTTTTTATAAGGCATATAAGAATGTACAAGTGCTTGGGTACACATATGTAGATTGGGTCGGTAGAATGTCTGATAGAATTTCTACCGATAGTCTAGTGATTACTTGTAGTAGGAAAAAAAACCAATGGTTGATTTATTGAGTACAAAGGATGAGTATAGAGGTGTTGCTATGGCAACATGTAAGGTGGCATGTCTACAAAAGTTATTAGGTAATCTAGATGTGTAGGAACATGATCCAATTATCATTCATTATTTATGACAACATAAGCAGTGCATAGTTGGCTAGGCATCTAGTATTCCATGCTAGGACGAAATGCATTGAGATACATTACCATTTTTTGAGAAAGAAGGTACTCGCAAGTTTGATCGATTGGATATAAGTAAGCACACAAGATTAGATAGCTGACATTCACAAAGGCACTAGCTACAGAGAAGCTTCAAGGATCTCAAAGCTTATTTAGAGTAACGAAGATGCAACTAAGCTTGAGGAGGAGTGTTGAGATGGCAAGCTCAACATATGTAAATATTGATGATGGACTACCTGGTTAGATAGGTTTGCATATCTACACTTAGCATGCCATTAGTCATTATGATCTTCACATGGCCATTAACTTATCACTTATTATATTTGGTTAGTTATACCTACATCCTACAACTAGCAAAGTTATACCACTAATCAATTAATATAGTCAGTTATGTATTGTTTGACTTAGTAGGCCACTTTCCTTTATGCTATATCTTATCTATACATTATGTACATTGTATTTTATGAGAAAGAAGGAAAAAAAACTAGCAAATTTTTTTTTGGCTTGCATCTGTCTTCTTTTTTTCTTGAGTCAGCTTCTTCTTACATGTATTGTGTGTGTTCAGTAACATAGTTCAAGAGAGTCCCCACCATGCTAGTTGTGACATAAAGAACCTTGATAGGCCATGATAATGCACACCCAGCTGCTCCTACAAGGCTACCAATGTAGGTAGCTCTTGGAATGAGCATCTCTCAAACTCTCAAATATAACTACTAAATCTAATTATAATCCAAATTTTGCTAGTGGCATTCTAATTAAATATTGATTACATAGAAATTGAGAGAGAGAGAGAGAGAGAAGGGGGAGGGAAGCATATAGCCTAAGATTTTGGTAGTGCTCATTTTGATGGATATACCAATGCTAGAGCTTACACATTGAGGGGAATTAGGGAGTGTTGAGTCCTTAGTATTAGATTTTACTCCAAAATAAGAGTTTGATTACATTACAATCTAGAGAAAAGCTCCAAATCCTGCATGATCAAATGGTGTTTTCTTCACTTAAGTGATTTCTTCACTTTGCTACTACATGAAGATACGGATTTCACTAGAGGATTCTTAAGCTAAGCAGCATATTTGATCATCAGTAGAGGATGCCTAAAGATAGAGAACACAAATTACAAACTGGAGCCTCATACTAGCTAAGTTGACATGCTAACAATGATAGTGTTAGACATGGGACTACATGATAGGTGTTTTGATGCTAATTGATCTAGGGATGTGGTATACTTATGCCTCAAAGATTATATCATAATTGCAAAGGATACTGACACATTGACTTTTTTGGCAATGACACGTATGGTGGCACTCATATGCTCATGCTGACATTGAGATGCCTATGAACTTATCTATGTTGGCAATTATGTGCCCCTATTTGGAAGTGATGCTTATGTGGTCATGAGATGATCATGTTTGACAAGGTTATGCTCTTATTGGCAATGCATTGGCCATGGTGGCAATGGTTTGGATCATATTAGCAATGACTTTCAACCCACAATGATTTGCATGACAACTTCCAACTCATAAAGGGCTTATACATGCTGCTGTAGACTTCCATAAGTGTTTACAAAGGTAGTTATGGATTGAAGAAGTATTTGCAGGTCCCCCAGGGTGCTCATAGGTCTCCCAAAGGTCCTCATTTGGTTTGATAAGCTGGTTAGACCCTACAGGGTATCGACTATTCAAAACAGGCCTCTCACAATTGTAAATAGGGTGCTGGACAATACATTCCAACCACACATTTCTTATTACAAAATTTTTCGTATAAGACCTACTATTACATACCTATGCTCTTTTCGTAGAGGGGATTCATATCTTCGAGTAGAGCTAGAAAGGTCCCCGATCAGAGCTCCCATTGGAGAGTTACATTCACTTTTGTGTTCAATGGTCCTACGGGACATGCTGCAGTCCCCTTCAGTACAGCCACAAAAAGTTCTTCACATTCAATTTTGAATAGCTTTTTCCATGAAAATGTTTGCATACTCGTAGAGGGCACTTTCCCCTCCCTTGTGAACCAAAAAGCTCCCTGATCAGAGCTCCCTAGCTTGAGATATTGCAGTTTTTGTGACAGGGGGTTCGGTGGACTGCACCTTGTATGGCAAGTCATAAGGGTAAAGCCAAGGCCCAAGAGGACTTACAGCGCGAGATTCCCATGCATCTATGAATGATCCTAGCTCAACCCAAGAGGATCGTAAAGACACGCTTGAAGAAGGTGCCTCCGAGATGAACCGTTTTGCTATGCTTAACGACACACTATGCCAACATGAGACCTATCATGCTGAGTGGCATCGAGAGCTGGAACATCGCCATAGGGAGATGGAAACCACCAAGATCAGTGTCATAGCGAGATGATGGCTAAGATGGACTTGCTCGTAGATTGCATGGGCACCCTCATCTCCACCCTCTCACCCTCCTCAATTGAGCCCAAGGAGCATGGTCTTCCCCGTGAGACCAACCACCCTCCCCCCTTGGAGAGGGGACGTGGCCAGCAAGGTTTTGGTAACACCCATGTTTTTCCCCATGGCACCTATGAGCTGGGCGAGCCCTCTATGCGACATGATGAGCCCATCCTCCCCTCACCCGTACGAACCCTTCCAACCCAGTCCTTGGGACAACAGCTTTCCCATAGTGGAAGCTATATGCAAGGGCAAAATGTAAATTTTGGGCAGCATAGTATGCATGATGCACATGGGCAGCATACACATGGTAATGGGTAGCATGCACATGGTAGTTTTGGGGAGCAAGGCCCCAATGTTCAATTTGGTTCGCATGCATTGCATGGGCAGCATGGAAATTTTGGGCAGTAAGGCCCTAATGCAAGTGCACATGGGCAACATGGAAAGTTTGGGCAATAAGGCCCTAATAACCAATCTGGCCCACATGTAATGCATGGGCAGCATGGCACCCAGGGACATTTTGGTCAGCAAGGCATGTATGGGCATTCTCATGGACATTATGAGTACCATGACCATTGGCATGGGTTCGATGTGCAAAGGCAAGTGCATGCACCTACTTATGGTCAACATCCATATGATGATTGTGAATATTTTGAGCAGCATGCATCTGATCACTATGTATGTTCTTATGAGCTACATTCTGGTCACATACATGGACAATCATCTAAACAGCACTATGTACATGGACAACATCATGCAAATGTGTACGAGTATGTACATGGGGAGCAACATCATTATCAGCAATGGAGTGCTCGATATCATCAGCCTTTTCTATATCTAGACTTCACTAATTACACCTGACAATACATGAATTGTATACTCCTCTCTCTTTCTATTTCTATTTTACATAGATTTTGTCTAATCAAAATTGAAATTTTTACTAATGATATTATAATGATACTTAAGTTTTGCTAAATACACATTATTATCATAGCAATCCCTTTCTTTCTCTTTCTCTAACTCTTCTACATGCAAATGTCAACAAGTACACATAAATCTTAAGAATTATAACATAGCTACATGTTAATTGTATGTGATAATCTTTCTTTCTCTTTTCTACCTCTTCAACATACCAAAATAGTCTATATGGCATGTAAGCAAACTTTAATCCTCCTCTTTGCCTCTCTATCACTCTTGTTAAAAGAAAGAAACATTAAAAACTTTAAAACCATGGATGCAATGGAGAGAGAGAGAAAACTTGTGTGTGTTTTTTTAATTTTTGTGCCATTGTAACATCAATGTTGCAAGTTTTCCTTTTCATGCAATTACCTATGCAAAAGTGAAAGTTTCATGGCTTTTCTCTTTAAGAGACCTCAGTATACATGTCAAAATGCACATTGGTGTATCTACCTATGAGTATGAGCATCATTGAATGCATAACACAAGTGCTCATTTTGATGGATATACCAATGCTAGAGCTTACACATTGAGGGGCATTAGGGAGTGTTGAGTCCTTAGCATTATATTTTACTCCAACATAAGATTTTGATTACATTACAATCTAGAGAATGTTAGCTATATATAGTTTGTCTATATATAGCGCCCCAGGTCCCCTCTATATATTCCTATCATGTGTGCTCAGCTGACACACTTCTGGGGTTCCACTTCTGGTGTCTCATATCTCTCTTCTCTCCTTTCTTCCTTTCATCTCTCGTTTTTTTCACAGTTTCCAACATGGTATCAGAGCGAGGTTCTACAATATCACAAAGATAATTCTTTCTTTATTGTTTTATTTCTTTGCTCATTAGCAGACATCTATTTCATGACATTTTGTCAATTTCATTAATGGGTCGTGCCACTTTCGATCATGGTAATTGTTTTCAAGCTGAGGAAATAGTTTTTCATCTTTTGTTATAAGTTATGAAGCTTGAGTTATGATTTTTTGAAGTCCCTCATGGTATTAGGCTTGAGTCATGCTTCATGCAGCCCGTGTTGCATATCGCTTGTCAAGCTATTAAAAGGCTTTCTCTACCCACACCATCTGATTGTTCAAATGTTTTATGCCTCATGGTTTGAATCGTGGAAGAGCGAGAGATTATTAAGATGTTTTATACCTCATGGTTTGCTTTGTGGAATAAAGAGATGTTTTATGCCTGTCGTAGATGTCGTACAAGGCCTGCATCATCATCTGTTCAGTCGCTTGTTCCGATCTTGATAGTGATTACCTTAGGTTTTTCAACTATTCGATCATCTGGTTAGTCTTGATGACCATAAACATAGATCTCTGAGGTTTGGAGTCTGCTTTACCTAAGATCCAAGGATGGATTTTTTGGATGAGTTTTACTGGAAACCAAAGCAGATGCGACGGATGGTTTCATAACATAACTTGTCACTGTCAGCTGTGGAAGCCAAACCATCTAGACATCATTAACTCCGTCTCTCTTCATCCTGTGCAAGGCTGATTTTCTCGTTGCCTAGAAATCTTGATACCAGGGCCAACCAGAAGTTCCTGCTGAAGCCAAACAGCGTGTTGAACACAACTCAATAATCAGGACAGGCTTACGACCATATCTGTCAGCCCCCATACCCCAAGGTGCTGAAGTGAGAAACCGCCCAAGCATTAGTGGTGAACCTAAATAACCAGCATATGAACCTATGCTTGTATCAGATCTTGCGATGCCGAAATCCCTGGCCATGAAATAAACGAATGGGAAAAGCGAAGAAATAGGCAGTGCGTTGCATAGAACCATGAAGGCCACAAAGGCGAGCTCTCGTTTAGGGGCTCCATTGGAGGCGAGCTTCCTGTGCTCAAGTGAGCAGCTAGGGCAACCTTCCACGTATAACCAATACTTCTCTTCCTTCTCGTCTTGCTCATCTTTTTTCTACAATAGAGGCTCCTAGGCTCCTGATGGTCTGCACTTGTGCTATACGTCCCCATGGACGATTGATAGAATTGCAGAAACCTAGAATTGTACCAAATATAGCGCTTTCATCCCACTATTACTCAAGGGCTTGCCCATTCTTTCTCTTAGAGTACCGGTTGCCCGTCTTTCCTCTCCAATTAGCATTTCATGATAAAGCATGCACGCTATTCCTGGATACAATGCGAAGCCTACTGCCATCGCCTTCTGATTCTCTAGAACATGCTATTCCTATTCCTCGATACTGACATTGATAAGGATACTCCTTGTCAGGCGATAATGTTATTATATCCAGGTTATTGTTAATTAGCTTTAGTATCAATAGCATTGACATTACTAAAAGAACCAACAATAGCAATGTCATGTCTTATGTTATGGATTCTTTGTCATGTCATTGTTTCATAAGTTTCATAGCTTATATTTCATATTTTTCATGTGGTTTCTTTTCCCATAATAATTTTTTCATGTGGCTTCTTTTCACGTAAATGAATAATTTTTCTACTATGATGCTCTTGCAAATTAATCCATTCATATGCTTTCGGATGTTGATACTTCCATTTATTCAATCAATGTAAAATTCAATGCTTTCGGATGTCAATATTTCCATTTATTCAATCAATGTTATTCAATTACTATTTCATTCAATGCTTTGGTATGTTTGTATTGCAATGCTTCATGATGCTTGCCCTCGTTCGTTATTCCATTGATGCTTCATTCCCTACTTTTGGATGTTGATATTGCCATGCTTCATGATGATCGTCCTCGTTCATTATTCCATTGATGAGCGTCTATATTCTAGCTGATGATACATTATTTGATTTATATTCTTTCTAGCTAATGAGGGTCTATATTCCAGCTAATGACAAATTGTTTCGTTTATATTCTTTCCTAATGAGCGTCTAAATTCTAGCTGATGACTTTCTAGCTGATGAGCGTCTATATTTCAGCTGATGACAAATTGTTTTATTTATATTCTGTTCATGGGGCCCCACATGTGTTATGTTGTCTATAGAGCGGCGTCGCGAACCGTCTCTATAGACCTTGTGTTGTTCTAATGTCATTGTAACATTTTTCTTTAAGTTTTGATATGATAGATATACTGCTTACATCCCAAGTTCAGTTGAAGGAATTTCTTGGAGATTTTATCTTTTGCAGTGATGTCGCTTATTCTTATTTTACATTTTGTATATTTAGGAGTGATAAATCTCTTTTGATGCCTCTGAATAGGCTGTTGTAATTCAGGAGTGATGTAGCTCCTTCTCCGCTGATGTTGTAATTCATGAGTGATGTAGCTCCTTTGATGCCTATGAATTGGCTCTTGTAAGTTCAACTTTGTAATTTTATATTTTGAATATTAATATAACGGTAGGCCTATATAGAGCTGTGGGTTTTTCCCTTGAGCCCCCAAGGGTTTTTTCATCCATAATAAGGGACCTTTATTTAAGCGGGGGATGTTAGCTATATATAGTCTGTCTATATATAGCGCCCCATGTCCCCTCTATATATTCCTATCATGTGTGCTCAGCTGACACACTTCTGGGGTTCCACTTTTGGTGTCTCAGAGTCTCTCTTCTCTCCTCTCTTCCTTTCATCCCTCGTCTTCCTCATAGTTTCCAACAGAGAAAAGCTCCAAATTCTGCATGATCAAATGGTGTTGGGACCAAACTAACCCAAACAAAATAGAAAACTTATGCAATACTTTCATGACATAACTTCCATATGTACCTATGTCCAAATGCAATCTTTTGCCATCAAACCATCTCAAATACAACTACATATCCGAAAACTTGTTTATTCATGTTCCTCTAGCATTTAAGCATTTAGTCAATAGACAAGATTGAGCTAGAAGTGTTCATGATGGCTTGCTTAAACCTATGTAAGAAGCTTATTTGACCTAAAAGGAGAGAATATTAGTGCTATTCTTTAAATTTTGATGGTTCTAATGGCCTTGAAATGGGGTTTTACCTTTCAGTAAAGGGTTACAAGTATATTACCCTTCAGATGAGGGGTAGTAAACTTAGAAAAATATTTACATGCCTTCTCATATCTTCAAAAAGAAAGGGAAAGTTGCTCTAAGCCTTTCAAATGAAAGGCTCAACAACCTAGTGGAACATTGGGGCATTTTGGTTAGTTTGTATGAGGAGGACTTAAGGGATTTTTTGCATTGTTATAGAGGATCAAATTTTCAAAAGGCATTCCCTTACTTCTAAATAGGTCATTCACTATGGATGGATTGTTCTTAATGGATTTAAAGTTGAAAATGGATGAACTATACTCATATGTATACCATTTGAGTGTCTTAAGCTCAATGGGCCGGGATGTGGTGGTTTAGAAACTTTCTGAATTACCTATATTGAAAAGTATTTCAATTTCAATAATTGAAGGTCTTATCTAATAGATTCTAAAAGGGATGGAGGGAAAGAATGTTAATGATTGGAGGCTTCTTACGTTGTTGAATGTTGGGTATAATATACTCCCAAGGCACTTGCTTTGAGGATTAAGCATATACTCCCTAAGTTATTTCACAGACAACATTATGAATTTGTTACAAGTAGGAAATTTCACAATGTTATCTTTAATTTATTCTTGGCTTTGGACTATGCATATGAAGGTTGAAAGTAATATATGATGGTTAATCTTGACGTAGATGAAACATATGACCATGTGAGTTAGGGTTTTAATAAAGGGGTGGCTAAATGGATTGGTTTTTGCCTCCCCAACCCCTTAATGCCATTAAGGATTTGTTCAATAATGCTTCAACTAAGATGTATATCAATGGGATGGTTACTCATGGCTTCATTCTTGAATGACACATTAGATAGGGATGTCCTTTGCCATCCTTTTCTTTGCATTAGTTATTGATTCTTTCTCAATGAATATTTTGACAAAGGTGATGATATGACCTTAAGAGGTCTTCCCTTCTTAGTGGGGAAACATATTTTGGTTGCTAATGATTACTCCAATATTCTTGAGGATGATGATGCTTCTTTTTACTCTTTGATGGATGTCTAATAAATTTTCCAAATAGTTTGCTTCAATTGTAAGCATCAATGAAGTTGAGCTAAATTAGAGTTAAGTCTATGAGAATGAGTCATGATTGGCTTAATAGGATGCATAGATATCAACCCTAGTCTACAATGTTACAACATTTTGTTTGTGTGCAAAGATTCTTGGAGGTATTTGGCATCTTCAAAGGGAACTAAGCATAGAATTTCATACTCTAAAACAACTATTGCATTGGTGTAAACTTGGTGTATTATCCTTGAGGACTCTGTGTGGATTGATATTGATTTCATGAGACAAGACCCCTCTCTTATTAGAGTGACTTGGGTAACATTTAAAGCATTTCGATTAACCTCAATTGGTCAATTCTTCGTTGCAAAAAGCAATCAAGAAATGTTGCAACCTTTGGAATAATGAAGTCATGGAGTTTAGAGGGATAGCTCTACTTGCTCAAGGGTTGAATTTAACTCAAGAGGAAGTGGATTAGTTGAATTTGATATTTGTTCAATACTTGGAAGGATTTTAGTTGTAGGGATAGCTCTTTCTTTATTAAGGTGAAGGAGAAATGGAATAAGCAATATCCTCCTAGAACTTTTAAAGCTGGGAGGGACGAAATTAGGAGAGTTTGGAAAGTTGCTTCCTTCAATAGTCTTAATTTGCTAGCTGGAAGGCTGATTACTTGGAAGATTCCCACTTAAAAGTGTGCTTGCTAAGTTTGGATGATGTTGAGTATGTGTGGTGCTTGTGCGGGAAAGTAGCTCGAGGAGAGTAATGGAGAATGTTCTACATCTTTTCTGGCTCATTGATACTACTACACACCCAAGATAATGTCTTTACATCATTTCATATTGCTTATTTTGATTCTCAAAACTCTTAAGTCCTTTGTTTTACTTACTTAAAATTGATATATCTTTGCAATGGGATTCTCAATTAATTTTAGAGTGATTGGGTTGATGGAGTTGGCTTAAACAATGGTCAATCCTTCAAAAATAGTCTACTAGGTGATTTTGAGGAAGGTTGATTAGGAAACATGGAAGTTTTGATAGATGGTTCAGAAAATCACTTTGAGCTATATGGACCTTTAGGAACAAGCCAGTGAAGTTGGATCAGGTAAATGTCTACTCAAGGAATTTGAGTCTATTAGGAAAGAGGTTCTCACTTTATTGGGGAAGTTGAAGGCTAATAATCCTAGTATTAACATATATGAAAAAGGCTTACTAATTAAGCTTTGTAATTCTGCATTATTTGTTTAGAGCTACACTTGCTATTCTAAAAGCAAGGCTATGACTTTTTGAGGACTAACATAGGCCTTGACTTCTTTAAAGTGCTTATAAAAAACACGGTCAATTTTGTCATTAACCTAAGACCTCCATGGACTCTACAATTCCTAGTCGATGACACTATCTTGATAACCACTCCCTTTGATATAACAATTGATAACCCCATGAAGACTTCATTCATATCTCCCACATATCCAAGGAGGGCCGCTTGATTACATTTGATGTTGTTATGAAAACCATGGGAGAAAACTTCTAAATTAATACCTTTTCCAACACCATGTTAATGTGGTTGGAGGGTATGTCTAGTCCTATAAGAATGTTGTAAATATTTACTTCTATATAATATACTATATTTGAACATCTTAAAACATTTCGTACTTGCCATTAATAAACTGTGATGATGTACATTTAATGTAATCTATCTTTCTCATTTTATAGAAGACAGTAGGGGCATTTAGAATGTGTAAATTCTTAAATTTGGTGACATTGTGAAATGGTTTTAGAATGTGTAATCATTTCCCCTAATGTAATTTGGGAAATGGTCTTTACTTCTTAGAAATGAACAAATATTTGTGTCAGTGAAGAAGCGCAACCAAGGGTTCGAACTCACATGACTCCCAAACGACCCCATTGGCAATGTTCTGTTAGTTAGTCCGGGGCATTGTTGAGAAGAATGCAATGGATGTCCTTCCTCGGGCCCTGTCAAGTATAGCCTAGCGGGATGCACTTGCCACCTACCGCTTCACAAGCCCTCTCCCAAAAAACCCACTCCCATATGTTCTTTTCCTTTATATGTGTTTGTACTGGAACTTTGGATATCACATGGGCTGCAGGGTGGCGTACACAAACTTTATGCAACGACACGGTTGGGGGTCTGTTGCTCTCTCGACACTCGCTTTAGCGCGAATACAGTGGGTGGGTCTCCATGATCTCCTCAAACTCTGGACTGGGATGGAAAGGAAGGGGGGGGGGGGGGGGGGGGGGGGGCGCGGCGATAGGGGCCAGCCTTTGGAAAGGCGTTGAGAGTCTGCGTGTGCTTGTGAGTCAAGGCGTTGAGAGTCTGCGTGTGCTTGTGAGTCTTATAAGGCAACGCCAGTGATCAATCCGTGTGTGAAGAATATATGATCGGCTGTCAAAGATGGTTGGAGGTTTGGAATCTTCCGCATATCGACATCCTTCATTGGCCTATCGATCGAGCTCAGCTCATTCAATTTATGGAGGCCCGCCGAACCCTAATTTTGAAGGTGGCGGAGTCCCCCGACTCTTAATATCCACCCCGCTACGGAACCCTCGATCAGCAAAGGTGCCTTTTCTTCTTGTCCGGAAGTAAATAATAATTAGTAGGAATTGAGAGATGCGGCTCTTTCCTTGCTTGAGGCAACATATTGTCAAACAGTGAGATATGCACGGGTCGAGGGCGTCCTGCCGCAAAGCTTTCAAAGGGGGTGCTTACGACGTTAGTGGTGGGCGAGAGGGCTTCGACGTACTCTCTCCAGCTCATGGCGCCAACCCAAGTGGCCACAAAGTGCCAATTATTACGAATGCGCACTCAGGGTGGTACCACCACCGATGCATTGCCTTGCCAGTTGGGCGGCATCGTTCCCCTACGGTGTCACGACCCAAATCGTATTAACGCCACTACCTACATGGAAGTCAACTCACTGCACCCAACACACACACACACTCTCTCTCTCTCTCTCTTTCTCTCTCTTTGGGCTTTGTATGGTAAGTGTGGGACTAGTAAAGGGGAGAAGACACTTCCCCACTCCAAAGGAAGAGTACATTTGCTCACAATGAGGGAGATCGTAGTTTTAAACCTTCTCTCTCTCTCTCTCTCTCCTTTGGGCTTTGTATGGTGGTAAGTGTGGGACCAGCAAAAGGGAGAAGACACTTTCCTAACTCCAAAGGAAGGGTACATTTGCTCACAATGGGAAGATCATAGTTTTAAATTCTCTCTCTCTCTCTCTCTCTCTCTCCTTTGGGTTTTGTATGGTAAGTGTGGGACTAGTAAAGGGGAGAAGACACTTTCCTACCTCCAAAGGATACATTTGCTCAATTGTGGAGTTCATACTTTTAGGAGATTTGACAAAGAGAAAGATAGAGATATATAATAAAATATAGTTACATCACAACTTGAAGAATAAGTTTTGCTCAACCTTGTGGATTCACTATGCAACGTATGATGATATGGATCAAATCGCCAACATAACTTACATATGAAATTGCACCAAGACAACAAGATACTAGATTGTATTAACATTTAACATTAGTATTTATAACATTATTGAGGTGCTTTGACTAACAATGAAGGGGGCATGTGTTGCACAATAAAGAGGCAAAAGTTTATGCGTGTAACAAGACTAACTAGCCATGTTTCACTTACAAGGCTTAAGCTTGACACTCAAAACTTAAGTTCTAACCTACTATCTTGCTCATATGTTCCTTGTGCACTTGCCTTGTCTCTATAGATTTAGTGTCTAAATATCTAATAGCTTATAAAGTTATGAGTGATGACTTTAACAAGTCACACATGTTTTGAATTTGTCCGTTCTATGAAATAAATCTTTACCAACTCAAACGAATATATTGACGATATTCATGGAAATTTATGAAGAATCATACTTAGTGCTAAAGCCAATTGAAAGTGCCCACTATATTAGGGAATTTGGAATTTTCCATGTACTTTGGGAACCCCCAATATCTTTATTATTTGACCACAAGGTCAAATCTTGTTGTCTTACTTAACGGTGAAGTCTACCCTAAATACTATATAAGCTACCTTTCCAAATCCCACTTTCAAATATGGATCAATTAGATTTAGCCACGTGGTCAAAAATTTATCACTTATTTGAATTTGGGACTTGGAAAATTCCCAAAATCTCTAATGTGGTGTTTGAATCCCCTTTCAAAAAAGTTATTACTCAACTTACTAAAGTTTTAGACCTTGAATCTTTGAAAAGAAAGGCAATAAGCAAATTTTGAAACTAAAATCATCCTTTGGAACTTCAACTTATTTGCGAAAATGCCATTTCGTATTCTATATTTCATCTTCTAACAAGCATTAAGGGATTTCTCACTATGCAGTAACCATTTAACTATTTCGATTATTCAAAGTATGCAATTGTCTATTGTTTACTACATTTATTTAGTCATATGCAATCATGGATGTGTACGCTTGATATTAGTACTGTGTAGGTATTTAGTAGCTTTTGTCGAGTTACATATGTGCATACAGTTTATGTTCAATTTTTGTTTTGTTTTACTTCTTCATACGGAAAGAATCGACATCATACATAAGCCAAAGGGGCAATCATGAAGCATTGAACATTTGGGAAGTTTGATATCTTTTGCTAGGTTTTGTCTTCTTTCTATGGTACACTACAACAAAGTACATTAGAGAACAATACATCACAGTACCAAAGATTGAATAGGGGAAGGGCATCATCTTCTTGGACGTCATTTCTTTGAGATTTCCTTGCCAATACATGATTTTCTACATTGTGCTTGTGTTGGTTAGTATAGATGGATTGATGGCCACTAGGTTGCATGTAGGTTTCTTTACCCTTGTAATTAGATGTCTTCTCCAACTTTATATTACTCACAATGCATAGAAAGCCTTGTAAGTCCATGTCATTTCCACTTTACATTGCTTATATAGTATAGAGAGCTTACACCTACTCCTACTTAGCTACTTTTCTTTTAGAAGGTGCTTTCGATATTTTGTTGTACAATAATGTAAGAAACCCCAATGTTAAATACTCTCACCACAAATATATAGAACATAATGAAACATGAAATCGTATACACCCCTCAAATTATAATAGGGTCTTCAACTTTCTCCAATTGATGCACACACAACATATCTAATTATAAAAGTATATTTACTCATTACTCTCACCTTGCCAAATATTATGGTGAACCTTGCTTTAAAGTATGTGGATTATGCACAATTGTTTTGGCAAGAAGGATTGATAGGAGCAATGGATACAATGCCTTGAAAACCTAAGGGTTCTTCATCTTGTTTCACACGAAAAAGTTTGCAAGGGCTCTTCTTTGAACTCAAACTTATTCAATCCTTTCCCATCTCTCTATCTTCCATCTTATTGACAAGAAAGATGGCTATATGAACCCATTTTATTACATTTGACAACTCATTAGGTTGTTATAAAATTTACATAAATCCAACAGAGTACAATTGAAAACATTTGAGATGTAAAATCCTTAAATTGACTTAAATTAATGCTTCTATTAGGGAGAAACCAAAAAGGCCGGTATATAACTTAGGATTGTCAACATAGCTCCCCCAAAAACACATTCATGAGAGCTTGCCACAATGGAGGTCATTTAAAGCAAGTGTACATTCTTTAGCTTTCCCTCTATTCATACATGCAACCAAAAAATAACAATGGCTATGGCTAAGTGAAAAATAAACACCAATTACTCTCAAGTTGGAACAATAAAACATCATGAAGCACAAAAAACGCCATTGATTACTCTCAAGTTTAAATAGCAAAACCTACTAAAGTGAGAAGCAAACCAATTCTATGCTCTTGAATCTTCAAGAAAGAACAAATTCTTACAAGGAAAGTCAAATTTGAAAAACATGCTAGAGGAGGGAAAGTGAGGAGAAAAGAGTGCAAGTTTGGTCAATATCTATGCAAGATCTCTTTCAACTAAAACACAAGATTTGGATTGAGAAAATTCACATATTGGCAATCAACCTCAATAGTTTCCCCTATGCCTACCCTTTACAAATTATTTTCTAAATGAAATTTAGGGGCATAATAACTAATGTCATACTTGTAAAAATGTGTTTAAGTACACAAATTTGATCTTCAAATGATATGGTATTATTGCTTCTCTTAAAGGAGATTTGGTAGATGTATTGTCAATTGGCATCCACAACGTTGATGAGTTGCATAGGACTAGCACCATATTAGAGTGGAATGCTCGTGTTGACTATTGATGTGGGATATTAGTGAATCCTTCTTGCCAAGTGATTCTTCTCGATTTCTAAATTACATATGTGGAGTCTCTGTAGTGGCCCATAGACTACACAGTGCAAAAATCTTTTAAGCCTCTTTGGACAACTCAAGGATTGACTTTTTGTAGAGCTTTCATTATAGTGTGAGACAATTTTGGCAAATTAAGGATTTGACATTGAGGTTGGACTTTATTGTTAAGCAAGGTCAAGATCTCCTGAAACAGGTTAAAACAAGAACACTAATATAATGAGGTGTAGGATGGCCCAAAAATATGCTTAAGTGCATTCAACTTTAAAAGGTTGTTAATGAAGGTTGTATCCAAGCCCATGAAGACCTTTCAATAATGAAGCTTGAATAGAGTAGGAAGGAGATAGAGAAGCAAGTTAGATCTTGCTTTTCACTTGAACTTGGTGGATCGAGAAGGTTGACAAACCCAATAAGGAAACTCAAGGGGTGCAACTCAAAACCTCCTCAAAACATATAAGTATAACACGTGTGATAAAAAAAATAGGCTACTTTATTTGATAAAATTTATAGGATTATAATTAATGAAAGGAGTTTTTAAATTTCATCTTGAAGAAAGCCCATAAGTTTCTTAAGAAAAATGGCTCTTTTATTTCATTATAACATATAAATGAAGGATTATTTAAAAACCCTTTGAATGCACATGATATATATGGTTTCTTATGGCTGCATCCCTTGAGCAAGGAAACTTTTGCTCTTATAAGAAGAAGAAAGAGAGCAAGCTACTTCCCGTCCTTACTGATAAGAATGGTAATAAAGCCCTAGATTAGAACCTTATGCGTGAGTACTTTGCCAACATTTTTAGCTCCCCCTCTATGCATAATATGAGAATATAGGTGCTAGGGCTAAAGCTGCAAGCTATAAACCCAAAGTTATGCCCCCTTCCCTTAGTTACCATCCTTGATTAGGATATCTCCCCCTTTGAACTATGTGACATTTTTTGTAAGATTAAAAAAGGTAAGAGCCCAAGCTTGGATTGGTTACCTAATGAAATATACTACGTGTTTAAGGAAATCTAACGAAATAGACTCCTAGATAAGGAGGGAATAAAAAGCCTTTATAAAAGCTAGACATATATTGGATTCTATCATAGCGCTTTGAGAAGGTATGGAACATGCACAAGACACTAAACAAGATTAATTTTTCTTCAAAATTGATCTATTGAATCCTTGACAAGTTGGAGTGGGATTTTATTTCAATCTTTGTCAAACATGGGTTTTGGAAAGAGATTTATTAAGTTTGTCATGACATTAGTTGGAAATGCTTCCTCAAGGGCTTCTAGGAATGGCATTCTCATCCCCTTTTCCCCCTACTTTCTGTTGTTATAGATGCTCTTGGTTGGCTAGTTAAAATTGAGATTAATGCAAGTAATATAAAAGGTGTTTCCGTTCATGCTTGCTACAAAGAGATGGTCTTGAACCAATTTGGTAATGATACTAATGGTACAATCCATAAGTGTGTAAAATTTATCAAGTCCTTTAATTTGTGAAGAAGTCACTTCAAGTTGCTACAATTGGTCTTCAAGAAGATGAAGTAGCAAAAATTTTGGTCAATAACTCATCAATATCAAGAATGCAAATTTAATAACTTGAGGGTTCCTACCAAGATTATGTCTTATGAATTGTTATAAATGCAGTTGACACTATGCTTTTGCCCTTGCCTAAGTTTTGTTGGCCTTCTAACTAGTGATCTCATTCTAAATATTTGATTGTAAATATTTATAATGGACTTTGGCAATGCAAAAACTTTGATAATTATATTGGTCTCTATAATAGATGCCCCCAAACCTATCATTTTGGGTCCTTGTCTAGGGGCCACCACTATCATTTTTGGTCCTTGTCTAAAAAATGTTGGTGGTTACCTATGGGGCTGGTTACATACCAAGCGATCGATGTACACTTTGCAAATTGTTAATCAATCAAATCATGTATTTAGGGGTTGGTTGTTAGCTTTCCTTTATATACTAGAGAGGACATGACCTATTGTTTACTTGCTAAACTGGTGAACTCCCTCGCCCACTTCTAGATAGGGTGTCTCCCTTGCCTACTTTAAAAAGTGGCAAACAAAGGTGCACTTTTTGCATGTGTAGCCAATCAAAAGAATTATATGTTTGTTGTTTCACAGAATTTCTTTTGCACAGGATGCCCTTTTGATGTGTAAAAGTGTCGTGCCGATGTCCGCGCACAATTTCAAAGAGTGTGTGTTTACACTGCAGGGATCGGGCATTCGTCACTTAGTGTGTAACCACCCTAGGGTGAGGCTTGAAGAGTAAAAAGGACAGCTGTGTGTTAATGCCTTTCTCAAGAAAAGGGGGGGGTTTGTGGAAAATACACTAAAAGGCGATTTTCTCATAAAAGTAGGAAGTGCAGTTGTTATGAGATGCGAGACGTGGAAACGGGAGCTATGAAGTCACGGAGGCGGGCAGGCATGATTGTGTGTCACAAAAAGAGGGACGGGAGATCTTGCGTACCGGCGGCGGGATGTCTGCCAGCCAAAAGCACTCGAGAGTCGAGGCTCTCTTCTCCTCTGGCTCGCTCTCTTTCTGTACCAGTCGAGAGAGAGAGAGTCCAGAGTCCAGACAGCGCGGGCGCGAGAAAGGAGGTCCCTTCCGCCTTTTCTGACGGGAGCTTTTGGCACCTTCCCGGTGCCACGTCAGCGAGATCCAGGTAATGAGAAAATGCCGCTACTCTTGGCGGCATGTGCCAAATGGACCCTGCTTTCTCTCTCCCCGTCGCCCGCGCCCTCTTTCCTCGTTTTCCCTTCACACACACACACACAGGGCATCCCGGGCGGCTGGGAGAGAAGCTGACCGGCCGGGCGCTTACACGTGTAAGTCAGCGCCACGTCATCGCCCCCAGTCGTCGGGCAAAGGGTCGTTGGCCCCTCCAAAG